>NW_020259020.1:0-5523 GCF_003255815.1 Theropithecus gelada | reverse complement strand
CATGTAGGAAACGTCGGCCCTCCACAAAGCCAGGTTTTTTCAGTAAGGGTTTGGTTGGAAAATAATTAACGTAAGTGATACTTCGAAGCTCAAAACCTATGTTGTTCAGGGTCAGCTGCATTTATTACTTGTGTCATATCTGAGGCCTGAAAGCCATCATTCTCGATACCTTAACGTGATGGTTAATAAACTAACTGTTCTGATTAGAAAGAGGAAAAAGCTTATTTTTAAGCTGACAATGAGAGTGGATGCGGCTACGGTGAACGGAGAACAGACGCAAGCAAGCACCAAGGCTGGGGTGACTGCCTGTGCTCAGACCCACCAGGGCCTGTTCCTCCATCTCCCTCTGCTGAAAGGGATAACCGCTTCTCTCCCACGACTAAAGGGCCTTTTAAAAATATTCACACGAGAAGTGCTATGAAAAGCTGAAAGGTCACAGATAACATTTTTAAAAATAAACATTAATGTAAGCATTTAACAAGCCCATTATGATTTTTTTTAAAAAATGGTATTAAGTTCTTGGGTGTGGTGGCTCATGGCTGTAATCCCAGCACTTTGGGTGGCCGAGGTGGGTGCATCACCTGAGGTCAAGAGTTTAAGACCAGCCTGGCCAACATGGTGAAATCCCTTCTCTAACGAAAATACGAAAATTAGCCAGGCATGGTGACAGACGCCTGTAGCCCCAGTTACTTGGGAGGCTGAGGGAGGAGAATCACTTCAACCCGAGAGGGAGAGTTTGCAATGAGCCAAGATCGTGCCATTGCACTTCAGCCTGGGCGTTGAGTGTGAAACTCCATCCCAAAAAGAAAAAAAAAGTATACAGTTTTCTTTCCAATGAACCTATCATTCAGCCACCGAGGTATCCTATAGCTACTTATTCAGCCATGAGATACATCACAGGAGATACAGGGGAACAGGACACAGTTTTTCCCTGAAAGAAGGCTGCACCCTCAACAGAAGGGAGGCACACACTCCGAATGGAATCGGCATAGGGAACAGATGCTGCTGCAGGTGGAACTGGCCGCACAGAGCACCCGCTCAAGTGTCTGAGAAACAAGGAGCCGTTGGTGCCATCACCTTCCATACCTGAGCTGGGTGGTGATGACATCACTACCACTACCACCCGGGACAAAGAGCCCCAGAACCACACAACGAGCTTACAAACTCACCAAGGCGACGACCGAGTAATGTGCGTGGAGTGATGCGAACACGCAGACGTCAGGGCCACGCGCGGAGTTGGTTTTGTGCATCAACCTGAGCGTGCCCAGGGTGCCCAGATGGCTGGTTCTGCATTATTTCTGTGTGAGATGCATGTTTGCCTCTGGACTGACTGGAGGCCCATCCTCGCCAGTGTGGGGGGCACCACCCTATCCACCCAGGGCCCGAGTGAAACAGCAAGGCGGGGAAAACTGGGTTCACTCCACCTGCCTGGCTGATGGGCCAGTGACATTTGTCTTCTGCAGCCCGTGCTCCTGGGTCTCAGCTCCTCAGACCCTGGTGGGATCTGCACCCTCCGCTTCTCAAGTCTTCAAGCCACACCCTCCCAGGACTCTAGCTTGCAGGCTGTGGGTCCTGGGACTTCTTGGACTCTGTAGCCCCTGCAGCAAGCCTCGCCCTGGAGACACACGCACACCCGGCTGACTGTCTCTCTGGAGAGCCCTGACTAAAAGCCGCCCCTAAAAGTGGTCTTCAGAGTTTCTTTCTAGCCCTAAGATCCCAGCGCCCCTCCTACAATTCTAGACGGAAAGGTGAATGGAGACCAATGGACAGAGGTGTGTGCGAGGACACGCCAGGCAGCAGCACTGGGCAGGAGGGCACTAACGCTCACTAAGCAAAGAATTGATGCTGCTTGCCACAAAAATGAGAGCAGTAAAGACTTCTTCAAACAGAAATGAGTTTGTTTCATGATTTGCTCTTAATACATAAGAAAGCATAAAATTAGGCCTATTAACAATTACATAAGTCTTTAGAGGCCCTTGAACTACTTCTGTCCCTTTGTGTTTTTATAGAAAATAAGCCTGAGGTTAAAGAGAATAACGTCACTGGCCACAGCTGGGGCCACGCGAGGACACAGCTTATACCCCTGAGGTCCCTGGGTGCCCCGAGTCCTTCCCTTGCTATTTATGGAAATATGGGAGAAACCAGGAGGTCTGAGCGTGGACCTGGCCGTGCTCCCGGGGGCCGAGGAAAGCACCCATCTGTCCAGTCTTCCCTCCACCCCCGCAGTTCCCTCCTACCCAGACTCTTGGGCTGACGCGGCTCATGCACTCAGCAGCGCCATCATTAAACGTTTAGCTTCGCATCACGAGGGCCTCCTCTGGCCTCCTCTGACCACTCCTGAACCTGCAGTCAGCACTAGTCTGCAGGACACGCGTGGACAAAGTTGATGGATCACGGCCTCCAACGAGGAAGGTGCCAGGCAAGGAGTCGGAGAGCCGGGGATGGAGCAGCCCTCAACCAGGGAGGCGAAGGCCAACAGCGGCCACCACCGAGGGCCTCCCTTCCCACCCTGAGGGCAGCTCACCCAGGAAAGTGAAGGCCGACACCGGCCACCAATGAGGACCTCAAGGGCTCTCCCCACCCTGAAGGCGGCTGCGATCACATTTCCCATCGCACCAAGAGACCCCTGTATTGAGCACAAACCTTTCCAACCTTCGAATCAATAAGGAATCACAACACAGACATTCCCTCAATCCAAATGGCCAGCCCACAAAACAGACACGCAATCATACACTTTTCCTGTGGGAAAATCAGTCAGTCCCTGGGGCCTCGCGCCAGGGGTGGGGGAGCATCATGGGGAGATGCCCCAGCCCCAGCCTGGCTCTTCTCTCTACAGCTCCTTTTCCCTCCTCTTCCCCCCCCCCCCCCCCCCCCCCCCCCCCCCCCAGCCTCAGAGGCTCCTTCCTCAAATTCTTTCCCCTTGATGAAGTCATTCATGTCCAAAATACAAGGCAAAGTCATGGGGGCTCAAGAGAAAATC
Organism: Theropithecus gelada; assembly: GCF_003255815.1. Taxonomy (NCBI): domain Eukaryota; kingdom Metazoa; phylum Chordata; class Mammalia; order Primates; family Cercopithecidae; genus Theropithecus; species Theropithecus gelada. The sequence goes on along the minus strand of NW_020259020.1, from coordinate 2,543 downwards.
CATACCGTGGCTCGTGTTTTAGATTCTCTTAAGTTTGAGAATAACCAAGCAAGAATCTTTGGCATGTGAATGTGGTCTGAAGGCATCTGAGCACAATGCCCGGCACTGGCCCGGAGTGGATCGTGGGTGTCTCGGACATCTTCGCAACTCTACACCAATTATTTTGAAACACACCAGCAGAATAGAACCATGGGAATAGCTGCTTCTCAGTCAAAAGTAGGAAAAGACTCCAAAAGCTGCCCTCAAGGAACATCCTTCCCACCAGGAGTTTTCTGCATCGGGCCCTTCAGGCACAGGCAAGGCCCCCGGGCCCAACTCCCTCATCCCTGCGTCATAAAGCAGCAAAGACCGTGGGGAATAAAGCAAGTGAAGGAGTCAGTCTTGCACAAAACGGGCTTCAGAAGCCACAGCCACTCTCCCAGTGTGGGAGCCAAGTTCAGAGACCTGGAAACACCAGCGTTCCCAGGGACGAGGGCAGAACAATGCTATTTCCCCCTAGTTTAGGGAGACACCACCCCACATCCTCTGGCCTTAATAGAAGAGAGACTTCACATAAATGATTTCAATGACTCCACCACACACAGAAAGTGGGCTGAGGGCTAACACACCCATATAAATGCCTGGCAAAAACACATTAAATCAACACACAGATAAGCAAGGTTCTCCTGTTATCCACGAAATATTCAGAAACAAATCCAGTAAGCAATCTCTTTGCAATCAAAAGACCAATTCAGAGGTGCAGATTAAAAATAAACATACAACTGAACCCTTAATACACCAAAAACCAAATTCCACGGAAGTGTTATCACATCACCACCTCCCAGCTGAAGGAAGCAGCACTGGCCACTGACCAGCTGTTCACTTGTGGGTTAGTGAACGAAAGGCAGCGCTGTCCAGGACAACGATGAGATGTTAACCTGAAAAGGGCAAAATTGCAGAGGCTGGAGGGACCTTCCAGGTAACCCGGCCCCCTCAGTGGACAGAGGACCCCCATGGGGCCACAGAGCCCAGAGCTCCAGTGTGTTCGGGGCAAGGACTCAACTGCAACCCTGATGATGTCCGAACGCCTTCTGCCCTACTAACGGGGAATCCGTGAATGCTAAGGAAATGTAACGCATTTTACAATACATGTAGATTTTTAGCAAATTAAAGATAAACAGTGACAAACTTTGAGAATTAACCAAAATATAGTTCAGTGAATGCCCAAACTCAAAGCTAGTCTCCAAGAGGTGATAAGCTGTGTGTGGTGGTTAACGCCTGTAAATCCCAGCAGTTGGGGAGGCTGAGGCAGGAGAATCACTTGAGCCTAGAAGGTTGGGGTTGCAGTGAGCTGTCATTGTACTACTGCACCCAGCCTGAGAAACAGAGTGAGACTGTCAAAAACAAACAAACAAAAACAAATTAAAGGAGTTCAAATGAACTCGCCCATACCCTTTACATTTTCAGTTGGGTACATGGGGTGATCTAGTTCCTTTTTCCCTTACAATACATGAATAATCTAAAAATTAAATATAATCTAACAATTACATGGGAAAATTTAATTATTTTCCCATTTCATTATTCCCTATCTCAGGGAAAAAGTTAAAAGTATTCCCTATTTCAGGGAAAAAGCTAAAAATCATTTTAAACCTTCCTTCCACAAAACAGTATACTCAGTCATCTCTATCTGCTTTATCATGTGGAATTCAGCTTCACATGTTTACAATGCAGTTTTTGTTAAACAGCGTTTATGTAGACAGGCAAGAGAAAGAAACACTTGGTCTATGTAGAAGCAGCAGAAGACACGTTTTAACAGAAAAGGGAGAAGATACCACCGTGTGAATCTGGAAATTCTGTCCTCATCTTGTCCACACACACAGAAAACACCCAAGCACGTGCCTAGTGCCCAACAGGAGCACAGAAAGGACAGGGATCCCTTCAGTTGTTTAATGACCAGCCCCACTTGTCACCGCCACATAACAAAATCCGCACGGCAACTTCAGCAGGTTTCATTCACGATTCCACGGAAATCAGGCTGAAGAACATACAGATGTTTTGCCCACATTTAAAAATCCAAGTGTGGGACTCATAGAAATAAAACACATTATGGGTTCACTTAACTTTTCCAAATTTTTACTTGGAGAAACCTATAAAGTTCTTGTCAGTTATATCCTTAAGGTTTTCAATAATTTTTCAATGCAAAGGTCGGGCAAGACTTGTAAAGAGGTACACACATACGGCCCGGCGCAGTGACTCACACCTGTAATCCCAGCACTTTGGGAGGCCGAGGTGGGCAGATCACGAGGTCAGGAAACCGAGACCATCCTGGCTAACACGGTGAAACCCCGTCTCTACTAAAAATACAAACAATTAGCCAGGCGTGGTGGCGGGTGCCTGTAGTCCCAACTACTTGGGAGGCTGAGGCTGGAGAATTGCATGAACCCGGGAGGCAGAGCTTGCAGTGAGCTGAGATCGCACCACGCACTCCAGCCTGGGTGACAGAGGGAAACTGTCTCAAAAAAAAAAAAAAAAAGGGAGGTACACACATACATGCCACGTTCTTC
>NW_020259019.1:404-5523 GCF_003255815.1 Theropithecus gelada | reverse complement strand
CTAACATGGTGAAACCCCATCTCTACTAAAAATACAAAAAAATTAGCTGGGCATGGTGGCGGGCGCCTGTAGTCCCAGCTACTTGGGAGGTTGAGGCAGAAGAATGGCATGAACCCGGGAGGCAGAGCTTGAAGTGACCCGAGATCATGCCACTGCACTCCAGCCTGGGCAACAGAGTGACATTCCATCTCAAAAAAAAAAAAGGTCGCCGGGCGCGGTGGCTCAAGCCTGTAATCCCAGCACTTTGGGAGGCCGAGACGGGCGGATCACGAGGTCAGGAGATCGAGACCATCCTGGCTAACACAGTGAAACCCCGTCTCTACTAAAAATACAAAAACTTAGCCGGGCGAGGTGGCAGGCGCCTGTAGTCCCAGCTACTCGGGAGGCTGAGGCAGGAGCATGGCGTGAACCCGGGAGGTGGAGCTTGCAGTGAGCTGAGATCCGGCCACTGCACTCCAGCCTGGGTGACAGAGCGAGACTCCGTCTCAAAAAAAAAAAAAACAAAGGTCACGCTGGGCACGGTGGCTCATATCTATAATCCCAGCACTTAGGGAGGCTGAGGTTGGCCTGAGGTCAGGAGTTCAAAACCAGCCTGGCCGACATGGTGAAACCCCCCTCCACTAAAAATACAAAAATTAGCAAGGTGTGGTGGTGCATGCCTGTAATCTCAGCTACTCTGGAGGCTAAGGCAGGAGAATCACTTGCACCTGGGAGGTGGAGGTTGCAGTGAGCCAAGATCGTGTCACTACGTTCCAGCCTGGGTGACACAGCAAGACTCCATCTCAAAGAAAAAAATAAATTAATTTTTTTAAAAAAGGTCAGGAAGTGCAGTAGTAGGGAAACTGCTCTGTGAGGTGTCCTAATGACCTTGCATGTATCCATATAGACCGCATAGAAAGGACTTAACCTCGGTTGATCTAAGTCTTGGTAAACTGCCTCATGATGCTCCCAGAACATGAGACAGTGAGAGGCTTGTGAGGAGATACTGCCAGGCCATTTCTCCCATCTCCCTGTCTTCCTCAGAGGCTATGGTGAGATGGAAGAGTTTCTACCCTGAAATGCCCCTCTTTCTGATACTTGAAGGTATAAAACTACTATAAAACCGTTTAGCATGAAATCCTCAAACTGCTGGGCAACTTTCATTATCATTTCTCCACATATGCTGCTGCTGCCATCAGAGTCCTTATGCTTCCTCTTGCTAAGGCCATCGATTCTTCAGTCTCAGAATTTTTTTTTTTTTTTTTTTTTTTTGAGATGGAGTTTTGCTCTTGTCGCCCAGGCTGGAGTGCAATGCACGATCTAAGCTCACTGCAACCTCCGCCTCCCAGGTTCAAGCGATTCTCCTGCCTCAGCCTCCCAAATAGTTGAGATTACAGGCATGTGCCACCATGCCCAGTTGATTTTATGTTGTTAGTAGAGATGGGGTTTCTCCATGTTAGCCAGGCTGGTGTCAAACTCCTGACCTCAGGTGATCCACCCGCCTCAGCCTCCCAAACTGATGGGATTACAGGTGTGAGCCACTGTGCCCAGCCAGCCTGACCAGTCTCAGAATTTAATTTATATATTACCCAGTCCTTCCTCTGCTGCTGCTTCTTCTTCTGCTGCTGCTTCTTCTTCTTCTTCTTTTTTTTTTTTTTGAGATGGAGTCTCACTCTGTCGCCCAGGCTGGAGTGCAGTGGTGTGATCTCAGCTCACTGCAAGTTCTGCCTCTTGGGTTCACGGCATTCTCCTGCCTCAGCCTCCCGAGTCGCTGGGACGACAGGCATCGGCCACCACACCCGGCTTGTATTTTTGGTAGACATGGGGTTTCTCCATGTTGGCCAGGCTGGTCTCAAACTCCCGACCTCAGGTGACTCGCCCATCTCAGCCTCCCAAAGTGCTGGGATTACAGGTGTGAGCCACTGCACCCGCCCTTTTTTGTTTGTTTGTTTGTTTTTGAGATGGAGTCTCACTCTGTTGCCCAGGCTGGAGTGCAATGGCATGATCTTGGCTCACTGCAACCTCCGCCTCCTGGATTCAAGTGATTCTCCTGCCTCAGCTTCCTGAGTAGCTGGGATTACAGGCATGTTCTGCCATGCCTGGCAGATTTTTGTCTTTTTATTAGAGACGAGGTTTCACCATGTTGGCCAAGCTGGTCTTGAACTCCTGATTTCAGGTGATCCACCTGCCTTGGCCTCCCAAGATGCTGGGATTACAGGCGTGAGCCACCATGCCTGGCCTGCATTCCTCTGTTTCTTGCCCTTTATTAGCATTTGGAGATAACATACTTGCCATCAGTCCTGCAAAGTAATTGCCGAGGCTGACTCCTTTCACAGTGCTTATGGCTTCCTGAGTCAAAATAGGATTTTTTCTGGGTCCTGAGGATGTGACTTGTATATAAGCCTCTCACCTACTTAAAATATGTTTGTAAATGAAATATTGGTAGATTCCTGTTCCACTGTTTTCTCTACAGGATCAACTACCAAATGTTCTTACACAACTGTGTTGTTTCTTGCACCAGTAAGAGACTTCACAATGGAAGGTAGTTCCCAATTTGTGCTAAGTCTGTGGCTGCACAACTTTTCAGAGGGATCTGTATGTCTGTCTAACACATCAACTCCAACTACACTCAAGTTCATAGGGTTTGGGTATTTCTGCATTGCAGCTATTGTAACAGTTTCTCATGGGTGGTCAAAGAGATGCTCCAAAGTTCAAATCTTCATGGCTCCAGCAGCCTATGCAATGACTGGGCAATGCTAGGGCACAATTAGGCAAAGAGGCTATATCTGTCCCTACCCCACCCCCAGCAACCCATCAAACTGCTTAGTGTGAAACTGGCTCTGCAGAAACAGAGCTCCCATCACCCATGTTGCATTATCACCTGGTCTCTTTTGTTTTGGTGTTGTCTGGTGGGAAAATGGGCACAGGGTGCTGGCACCTTTGCCAATCTGCTATTTCTGTCAGTAATAAACTGCCTGAATCTAAAAAGGGCTTGTTGTTTCTTTAGCAATTAAATCTCTCAGCTTTGTTTGACAGCAGTGATATGCTTTGGCTGTGTCCCCACCCAAATCTCATCTTGAATTGTAACTCCCATAATTCCCACATGTCATGGGGGGAACCTGTTGGGAGGTGATTGAATTATGGATCAGGGCTTTCCTGCACTGCTCTCCTGATAGTGAATGACTCTCATGAGATCTGATGGTTTTAAAAACCAGAGTTTTCCTGCACAAGCTCTCTCTTTTTTCATGCCGCCATCCACGTGAGATGTGACTTGCTCCTCCTTGCCTTCTGCCAAGACTGTGAGGCCTCCTTAGCCATTTGGAACTGTAAGTTCATTAAACCTCTTTTTTTCCCCAGTCTCAGGTATGTCTATATCAGGAGCATGAAAATGGACTCATACATTAAATTGGTACTGGTAGAGTGGGGCACTGCTGTAGCTACCCAAAAATGTGGAAGCGACTTTGGAACTGGGTAACAGACAGACATTGGAACAGTTTGGAGGGCTCAGAAGAAAACAGGAAAATGTGGGAAAGTTTGGCACTCCCTAGAGACTTGTTGAATGGCTAGACTTTATGGACAATAAAGTCTAGGCTAAGGTGGTCTCAGATGGAAACGAGGAACTTGCTGGGAACTGGAGGAAAGGTGACTCTTGTTATGTTTTAGCAAAGAGACTGGCAGCATTTGACCCCTGCCCTAGAGATTTGTGGAACTTTGAATTTGACAGAGATGACTTAGGGTATCTGGTGGAAGAAATTTCTAAGCATCAAAGCATTCAAGTGGTGACTTGGGTGCTGTTAAAGGCATTCAGGTTTATAAAGGAAGCAGAGCATGAAAGATTGGAAAATTGCAACCTGACAATGCAATAGAAAAGAAAATCCCATTTTCTGAGGAGAAACTCAACCTGGATGCAGAAATTTGCATAACGAATGAGGAGCTGAATGTTAATCCCCAAGACAATGGGGAAAATGTCTTCAGGGAATGTCAGAGGTCTTCATGGCAGCCCCTCCCATCACAGGTCCAGAGGCCTAAGAGGAAAAAGTGTTTATGTGCTGGGCCCAGGGTTCCTGTGCTGTGTGTAGCCTAGGGACTTGTTGCCCTGCATCCCAGACACTCCAGCCATGACTAAAGGAGGCCAAGGTACAGCTCAGGCTGTTCCTTCAGAGGGTGGAAGCTCTGAGACTTGGCAGCTTCCATGTGGTGTTAAGCCTGTGAGTGCACAGAAGTCAAGAATTGAGGTTTGAGAACCTCAATTAGGAAGTCAGACTATCTCTGTTGTAGACAATATGATTCTATAACTAAAAAACTCTGAAGGCTCTGTCCCAAAGCTCCTAGATCTGATAAAGAACTTCAGCAAAGTTTCAGGATGCAAAATCAGTATACAAAAATCAGTATCCACCAGGAGCAGTGGCTCACGCCTGTAATCCCAGAGCTTTCGGAGGCCTAGGCTGGGGGATCACTTGAGACCAGGAGATCGAGACCCACCGGACCACCATGGCCAAACCCCATCTCTATAAAAAATACAAATTAGCCATGCATGAGAGCACACACCTGTAGTCCTAGCTACTTGAGAGGCTGAGGCACAAGTATTCCTTGAACCTGGGAGGCAGAGGTTGCAGTGAGCCAACATCACACCACTACACTCCAGCCTGGGCGACAAAGTGAGATTCTGTCTCAAAAAAAAAAAAAGTGTTTCAGTCCCACTGGACCAGCCTGGGCAGCATAGCAAGATCCTGTCTCTATTTTTTAAAAATAAATAAATATAATTAAATTAAAACAGAAAATTGACAAATGGGACCTAATTAAACTAAAGAGCTTCTGCACAGTAAAAGAAACTATCGGCCAGGCGCGGTGGCTCACGCCTGTAATCCCAGCACTTTGGGAGGCTGAGGCGGGCGGATCACTAGGTCAGGAGATCGAGACCATCCTCGCAAACATGGTGAAACCCCATCTCTACTAAAAATACAAAAACATTAGCCAGTCGTGGTGGTGGGCGCCTGTAATCCCAGCTACCCGGGAGGCTGAGGCAGGAGAATGGCATGAACCCAGTGGTGCGGAGCTTGCAGTGAGCGGACATCATGCCACTGCACCCCAGCCTGGGTGACAGAGCAAGACTCTGTCTCAAAAAAAAAAAAAAAAAAAA
>NW_020259019.1:0-309 GCF_003255815.1 Theropithecus gelada | reverse complement strand
AAGGCTGGGCGCGGTGGCTCAAGCCTGTAATCCCAGCACTTTGGGAGGCCGAGGCGGGCGGATCACGAGGTCAGGAGATCGAGACCATCCTGGCTAACATGGTGAAACCCCGTCTCTACTAAAAATACGAAAAACTAGCCGGGCGTGGTGGCGGGCGCCTGTAGTCCCAGCTACTCGGAGGCTGAGGCAGGAGAATGGCCTGAACCTGGGAGGCGGAGCTTGCAGTGAGCCGAGATCGCGCCACTGCACTCCAGCCTGGGTGACACAGCGCGAGACTCCGTCTCAAAAAAAAAAAAAAAAAAAAAAAAA
>NW_020259018.1:0-5523 GCF_003255815.1 Theropithecus gelada | reverse complement strand
TACATTACACAGTGATCTAATTAGGCTTGTATTTCAAGCAGAGACCATACTTCAAAGTAAAATTTAAAAATAATTCTACTATGGGAGGAAATGAATGTTTCTAATATAAAATTTCAACCGCTGTGCTTGGCAGGCAGGGAAGCTTGCGGAGCCTCGTTATCCTAATCGAGGAAGCCCCAGAAAGGAGAGCCGTTAAGAGAAGTGACGTTTTCCTGGATGTCTGTCCTGAGAGGTTTCCATCCCTCCCGGAGGCTCTGGGTCTCTGAGCACCCCAGCCTGTGGGTTCTGATAGGAGGTGGGTGGGAACAGGATGGGGCCCCAGGCAGGTGCTCCAGCCCCGTGTGGGGAGCAGAGGTTGGATGGTGGGAACTTGCTCAGACCCTCCTCTTCCTATAGTCCCAGCGCCGCGTGGTGGGACTCTGGACAGTCCTCCCTCTCCGTCTTCCCCTCACTGGGACCCAGCACGGCACAGGAGGGGCAGCCAACACCATTTAGACACCAGAACTGTCCAGAGTGTCCTGCCCTCTGTCTCAAGTCACGACCCCGGATTCCCCAGGCAGCCACACACAGCGGTCTACACCGGGAGAAAGTCGCCGTGGGAACTGCGGCAGCACAGGAGGCTCTGTGTGTTTGCCTTTGTTGATCGGTTTGACTGCAGCCCTGATGTATTTTTCTGGATCCTGGAATTGAGTTGACACTATCGGTAGCATGAAAGTGGCAGACACCAGGATGAAGTCATTCTTTTCAGACCCAGAGGAAACAGGGTCAGGAGACCTGGGGGAGGGGAGGACGCTGCTGCGTGTCTGAGATCAGAGCTGTTTCCAAGGACTTTCTGAAGCCCCACAAGAAGGCCCTCCACGTCGGTCACGCATCTCCAGCCTGGCAGGGCTTGCATGGCTCCCACGTATACGCATTTCTACGGCCAGGGTTATCTGGTTACCAGACATTCTTGAGGACTGAAGTGATTCTGATCAGATGCTCTCAAAAGACCACTTCCCGGTGACAACACCTCCTTCAATAAACTGACAGCAGGTCTGGCTGTGGGTCCCTGTAACCAGTGAACTGTGTCCAAGCAGCTCAGGCGAACTTCTCCCTTTTGCCAGTGAAAGCTTTTTCTTACCCTCCCTCACTGGAGGCACCTGTTACTTGCCACAGGCATTCGGGATTCTCATCCTCTTTTTCTATCCCCAGATAAATTCAACATATATGAGGATATTTTTCTCTGATGTCTTTCCTGAGGTTGACAATAGTTTATTCATACATAACCATGAGCAGCCAATCATCAATCCTGCTGCTCTGTGCTAACTGGATTTATTTTTACAACTGCTGTAAGAAAACATTTATTTCCCTAACAGACTCTGAAACTTTAGTTAATGGATTACTATAATTACACCCCCCCGGCTCCCAGGTTTGTTTAAAAATGATCTAACTCAGGTCACAAAACCCAGCATTTCTTTACCCTAACACTGATGTGTCATTTTTTTTGAATGATAAGGACAAGTTTTAATAGGCTTCTGACCTAAAATATCCAGTTTTCACGACAAATTATCTGAGAACATAGTAGCTGAACTTGAAAATTTAGCTAGAAGAAAGCTGAGGTTCACTTTTTCCTTGGGTCCTGAGACTTCCTAGTGCGTTAATCTGATTTTTGTTAAATGAATCACGGTTTGTTTTGTTTTTTTGTTTTTTGGGTTTTTTTTTTCTCCTCTAGCTCTCAAATCACAATAGGACCAGGCCCCTGAGAGGCACTGAAATCCTCCGTGAGCGCTCCTGGCCCCTGGACCTCGGATGGTGGGACAATTCCCTGTTTCACTGCCACAGTGGCCTGGGGGAAGTTCACCTCCCTGTAACTTACCTTTGCAGGGAAAGCTCCTATCCTTGCCAGCAAGAGCCCCACCCACGGCCAACTGCCCTGGGTCCCGGTGTGGGACAGTTCTGTGGGTGGCCTGGACCGACTCGGTTCTCTCCCCTTTCTCACTCGTAGTTCTCAAGAGTAATTGTAGAATGTGCAGGAACGCAGCACCCTCAGCTACAGAGGAACTGCCTGAAACCGCCCCCCAGGACTTGCCCCTGTCCCTCTGGGGAAAGCAGCACCTTGAGTTAGGGAAGAGCTTCCTGGGACAGTGAGAGCTTTGTTCCTCTCTCTGCTGCACGCAGGATGCCCTTCAAAGCTTCACCCTCTGGTCACGTGTCCCCTGAGCCATGTAGCCCAGGGTGGGCTGCCTTGCAGGGTCCCTCAGCTGTGCCAAAGCAGGGCGCAGTCCAGCCTCCATCCATCCTGGCAGCTTGGCTGAGCCTGGGGGACGGGCTCCCTGTGGACCCAGCCTTCTGTTGTTTCTTGCTGCCTGTGAATAACAACTTGCAGACAAACAGGTGACCAGGGCATGGTGGCCCTAAACAGCAGCCCAGGGTGCAGGGGCAGCAGGTGGACTCTGGCTTCTGGGCTTTAGCACAGTGGTGACCCCCAGGCAGGGGGCGGCTCTCTGGGATTGTTAATTAGTGAACCTGCTTCTTCACTGGGAGGAGCGGCTGCCCTGAGGCGAGGACTGATCTGTGTTGAAAACTGGAATTCCAAAATGACAATTAAATCTGAAAGGGAGACCAGGGGACGCCCACACCTGGGAGGAAACTGCATTTTACCCCGGTCAAGCCCTGTCCTTGGCCTCCACAGCCCAGGACAAATACTTCAGGGCAGCTTAACAGCATCAAAGCCCCCGGGCCCCACACGGGGAGAAGGAAGAAGACCACAGACTACCCCAGAAACTTGTGGCCTGTGGGGCCCAGGCGGGCCAGGAATAAGGCTGTACCCCTCCCAGGTGGAAGAAAGAGGTGAAACCAAGGGGAGAGGCCTCTCGCCTCACGGGCCCCAAACCATGTAGCCTCGGACACGTCCTGCCCTCTGTCCCCACATCCTCCTCTGTCTTGTGAGGCTGCCCCAGGGCCATGGTTTAGAACAGCCGGTGACCACGGGGAGCCACACCCTAGCCAGCCCCCTTGGCCCCACTGGCTCTGACTTCCTTGGGAGGCTGAGGGTGACTCGACCGGAGGCAGGAGAGCACAGGGGGAATTCACTGCAGGTTTAGGTGCAGGGTCTGGGGCCACCCAGAGAGCAGCCACAGCCACGGCCCTGGAGGGCAGGGAGGAGGTCAGCGGGAGGTGGGGGCGCAGGGAGGGGATATGCAGAGTCTTGCCTAGGTCAGTGGGAGGCAGGGACGCAGAGGGCTGTCCCGGGGAGGCTGGGCCATGGAGGACGCAGTGGGAAACCTCAGGGCATGGGACCCACCCTATGCCCCCTCCTTCCCTCCTGCTCCTGCCTGTGCCCTCCATTGGCCAAACCCAGGCAGGAGCTAGTGGACTCGGAGCCCGGACCCCGAGGGTCAGCCTGCTGGACACAGCCAGGGAGGCTGAGGAGCCTCTGAGCAGAGCCTGGGGCGGTGGCCTCTCCACCCGCCAAGGCCTGGCTTCCCGGGCTGTCCCAGTGCCCTCAGGTCCTGGTCCCACCATGGCCTAAGATGGGCCCAGGGCCGCGTGGGAGTCAGTGACCTGGGGAAACTCAGCCACTGTGAACCTTAAGAGGGGCTCCTCGGCATGGCTTCTGTAGGCACAGGGGGTCTTTGGCAGAGTCAGGGGATTCTTTGAGCAGTGAACGTTCCCCTGACCACCCTGGCCGAGTAGGTTGAGCTTTTTGGCTCAAAGAGCATCACTTGGGGACAGTGACCCACACCTGTTGGTTTGTTCTTTGATTCATTCATTTATTCATTCATTCACTCATTCATTCACTCATGAATTGTGTGTCACTGAGGCTACCGAGAGGAACCATGCACAGATGACTCGTGGGGGACTGAACACAAGTGTGGCCAGTTCAGAGCAGGAATCCAAACCACACAGGCCCCTCCCCACTCCCCTCTCACTCCTGTGTTCCCTGGGACAGGTTCCTTAATGTCTCTGTTTCTTCCTCTATAAAATGAGGACAGCAGCCAGCTCACCTCCCGGGGCTGCTGGGCTGACTGAGTCCTGCGTGGAAGGTGCTCAGAGCAGGGCCTGGCCCAGGAGGCCCCTCAGCTCCCAGCGGCCCTCACTGTGGAGCTGCGAGGCGTGTGGTTATTGATTTTCTGGTTCTGCTGATGTGAGACTCCGCACCTGCGAGGTAGAGGCTGCCCAGTGCTGTTCAGGGAGCCTGGGCTCTGATTGGCCATTCCATGATTCAGCAACTTTGGATTCTCAACATATACACACCTGAGTTATAGGAATTCCAAGATATGTATTTCGCAAGACAAAATGAGAGAAATAATTCAAATTGAATGCCAAATTAAATTGAACATATACAGTATTTATCACCCACTGTTCATTTTAGTCTGTATTCTGCATCCTGTATATGTTTTGTTCTGTATATATTTTGCAGAACCATTGGGCACTGTGTTTTGGGGTGATTTGTAAGGGCAATTTTGACCAAGCAATTTGCCCTCTGTGCCAGCATTAGGACAGAGTCCACATATGGTGTGTGGTTCTGCCTCATAAACAAGGACTTCGTTCCTATCTCAGGATGAACATAAAGGTGTGAAATGAGAATTCTGGCAGTGCCCTCCCTCCCTCCCTCCTCTCTTCCCTTCCTCCCTCCCTCCCTCCAGGGTGGCAGGATCTCCACCGCATCTCAGTCCCCACGGAGTCCTGTGCAGGTCTCTCAGTTCCAAGAGCCATGTTTGAATTCGGTCCTGCCATGTAATGGGATCATGTTTGGCATCTGTAGAGGCAGGGCCCTTGCAGTCAACGTAGTGATCAGGGACGGTGGCCTGGCCCAGGGCAGGGGTAGGGACCTGGGAGAATGGCCCAGGGCAGTGTGGGTCTGGGGAAGAGCCAGGGGCCTGGTGGACAGCCAGGTGGGGCCGGGTGGGGTGGGCGGTGACTCCTGGGCCATGGTTCTCCCTCCTGGTACCCTAGGGACGCCCCCCCTCCCCACTGTGTGCTCAGTGTCATAGAAGCTTTCGGCCTGCAGCCCCCCTTTTCCTACAGCCCCAGCTCTTCAAGAGAGAAGTGCTGGCTTCCTCAGCTCAGCATGGGGTCCCCTGCACAGCTGACACAGAGCTGTCTCCAGTGTGGACAAGCCTGCAGGCGGCCCCAGCTCAGGCTCCTAAGCGTTCTGGAGCCCGGAAGCGGAGCCCTCCTTCTTTTCTATTCTATTAGGACAGGCGCTCCCTGTGGGGCCAGTGCACCCTCCTGCAGGAAACCCTCCAGCGTGGGATGGAGATGCTGAGACCCTCTGGCCACACCCAGACTCCTCTCCAGGCCACTATCCCTCCGCAGTCAATTAATGAGCGCCTACTGTGTGCGAGGCAGGGCTGGGCAGTCTCTGAGCACAGGGTCCTGTGTCTGGGACGGAGCTGAACTGGACGCCACGCAGTCCTGCAGTGCTGAGTGGGTGGAGGAGGGGCCAAGGCCTGGGGATGTGGGTGGGGGAGGGGCCGAGGCCTGGGGATGTGGGTGGGGACACCCCGCTGGGGAGGGGCTGGGCAGAGAGGGGCAGGG
>NW_020259017.1:0-5526 GCF_003255815.1 Theropithecus gelada | reverse complement strand
GAGAGCTGTGCTGTAGAGGCTTGGCGTGTGCACTGTAGGATGTTAGCAGCAGACCTGGCTTCTACCCATCACGTGCCAATAGCACACCCACCCCCCAGTTTTGATAACCGAAACACCTTTGGACATTACCAAATGTGTCCCTGAAAAATCATCCCCAGTTGAAAGCAGCTGCTCTTTGCTTTTTACAAATGCTGGTCCTTTTACCTGGAATAACATTCCCTTCATACTGAACTCCTACCCGGTCATCTCTTCAAAACTTCAACCCAGTCGTCTTCAAAGCTTCAAAACTCAACCTAGTCATTTATTCTTCTCTGGCAACCTCCTTGCTCAGGCACAGGCAGAGCTAAGCCTTATTTTCCTTGTGAAGTCAGCATTCCTTGTAATACCTCTAAAATCAAGTTCATCGCACCATATTGGAGTCTTTGGCTTGGAAGTATCTTTCCTTGCCATGTCCTATTAGTGCACAGGAGAAATAGAGATCATGGCTTCTTTGTGCCCTCCTTGTCTGGGGTAGATCCTAACAAGGCACACACCTGGGGAAAGTTTGTTCAAAGAATGAACTGAATTCATCTTATTCTCTCATGTTAACGGCAATTAAAACATTTTCCTTTGTGGTGATATTGACATCAATATTTTGTGTTTACTAAGATAAACTCTAAACCAAAACTGGAGCCTAATTTTGCTTCCGAGGTTCTGATTTCGAATGCCAAAAGGAAATAGGTGTGAAAGCTAAGGACTTATTCTACTAGTGGGAATGTCAATGATGGGGAATAAAATTAAAATTCCTTATGGGGCCCTACAAGACCATCATTTCTTCTCATCATAAAACTGGCCTCAGGAGCAGTTATTTAGGGTCTAATATGTGCCTTGCTATACTAAGATTTAATGAGATTACTATCTGATTTTCCAAATCTTTCTGAAACAAACGTATTAGCAAATTCTAGCATAAGTGTATACAAATTGGCATCAACTTGTGAAAAGCTGGCATTTGACATAAATTACTATTTCATGATGACTCTATGTGCAATAGATGTCTGATATATTCTTCCAGTTCTAGAATATTTGATAGAGGAATAAGAACATAAAAATTATTAAGCAAATCCAGAAAGTGAATTTTTCCCCAGGCAACTGATCTTATCCCTTCAAAAATCAATGTAAATCACTAGACAAAACAAAACACATTACCAAACACTAAAGAATTAATACCAGAAAAGGTAAACATACAGGTAAATATAAAATACTTTTATCTCGCTTTTCGCAACTTTTATGAAAGAATTTACTGTTTAAGCAAAAATAATAACAAAGCATGATGGTGTTTAGAACGTATGTAGAAAATAACTGTATGAACGTATGACTGTGGCATGTCATTGAAACACACACATATATGTTTTCATCCACAGTTCCTTGTTCATAACTCTCATAGCCCTTGTGACAATAAACAGAATCCTCCTCTCACACCTTCTCCTGCTTTTCTTTCCCCTGCCCATGACAGGATTCTGTGGGTCATGAGACCCTCATTCCAAAGAGGGTTTTGTCCCATACCTGGAGGAAGGAAGGCTACACAGAGAAGCCAAGAAGAATCTGAACACACAGGACTTGCTGGGTTTAGAACTCTTTTTGTCCAATCACATTTCCATAGTCACCCATGCTTCAGCCAGGCCTATGCAACAAATTCCCCATATAAAGACCCAAGAAGACAGGGTTTGGAAGCTTCTGGAGAGCTGAACACATGAAAGGTGACCAAAAGGTGAAGAACTCATTCATGTGCCGAGAGGGTGGTGCTCCCTGACTCCACATGGACACAAGCTCCTGCACTTAGGACCCTTCAAAATCTTCCAGACTTCATCCCGCGTGTGTCTCTTCATCGGACTGCCCATCTGTATCCTTTACAATGTCTTTCATAAGAAACTGGTAAACAACATAAGCATTTCCCTGAGTTCTGTGAGCCGCTCCAGCAAATTAACCAAACCCATAGAGGGGATTGTGGGAAACCCAGCTTGAAGCCAGCTGATTACAAATTCCAGCGGCCTGGACTTATGACTGGTGTTTGGGGGTGGGTCCTTATTGTCAGTTTTATTGGGTTGTTCTCTGGAAAATGACCGATTGTCTTAGAATTAACTGAAGTCATTTTCATTTCAGTTTTTTCACACTTCCAGTTAAATCACCTAATTTTACTGTGTTTGAGCTTGGAAGTTTCAGGGCATGGGTTACGAATGATGGAGTGGAAGGCCTCCCAGGGGTCAGATGTGGTTCCGCTAAAGGATGACCCAGAATTTGTCCAGAAGCTCCCCTCCTTGTCTATCCCAGCACTTGCTCCTCAGTGCACCCCCTCCTGCCAGAGTCCTGAGCTTTTCTGTGTTCCGGACAACGCACGTCTGGGGCATCTGCTTCCTAGATGCGCGTACACAGGGCGGGCTGCTCTTCATAATGGTTGAAAGGGAGCTGGGCCTGAATCCACCCAGGTGGCTTCACCACTGTGCACTCGGCTTCCTCCCAGCAAGAAAACAAGGTCAGCTGAGTGCCTCCACTTCAGACAACTACTACGAGGCAATTTTCGTCAAATTCTCATGTCCTTTGCCTATGTAATCCAACAACCATGCTTTTATCTGATTGTAAAAATAAGTCCACAAAGAAAACTGCACATGAGTAATTACAATAGCTTCATTTACATTTTCCCAAAACTATAAACATTCAGAAAGATTTTCTGTAGGTGAATAAACAAACTGCAATAAATTCATATAATGGATTGATATAGCAATTATAAAGAAGTGCTGTCAAGCCATGAAAACACACGAATAAATCTTAAATGCATATTAAGTAAAATAAACCAGTCTGATAAAGCTACACAATATATAAGTTAATTTATTTGATAATCTGGAGAAGGCCAAACACTAAACAAAGTGAAAAAAAATTGTATTTGCCAGCAATCTGGGGAGAAAGAGAGAATGGATTAAAAAAATAGAAGACGTTAAAGGATGATGAAACTACTATGTATAATATTGCAATGGTAGATATGTGATGTCATAAATTTGTCAAACTCCACAGACTATACAGTATGAAGGCTAGATTTTACTTTACAAAAAAAAAAAAACAAATAAATAAGAGATTAGGGACCCCAAGATAGGATGCAGATTATACAGAAAATGTCTGATATCCTTATTAATGCATGAAACAACTTCACTGAAAAAAGTATGTGAAAAAAGCTGCTAAATCGCTTTAGAAATAGTGACGTCAATAAGACCAAAAAATAAATAAACTGCACGTCAGCACTGTCCTATAGTTGATGATGTTCCACAAGGAGCACAGCTTGCCAATTGTGATTCCACCCTACAGGAATCTTAGAATTGGATGACACAGGGAATAGATGGTGTGTAGTGTGAGGGGGTTCCTCACAGTTGGAGTGGAAGGTTACAGACAGCAAGGAAGAGAGGTGAGAAATGTTCATGTAGATTAGAGTAGATTAGAGTGAAAATGCTAGTCAGTTTGTACGATTGACATAATCTGCATACAATAAATTAAATGAAAATACTTCTTTGAAGAAAGTGGAAAATAGGTTGTGACCTATGTAACTTTGGAAATGAGGGAATTCTGAAAGTCTAAAGTGTAAATAAACTACACATAATCACTGTACTCTAGTAGATAAACATGTTTCCAACAGAGGGACAGCTTCACAATGTTGATTCTGCTATGCACATTTCCTGAAATTGTGCAGCTAAGTAATACAATGGAATATGGTAGGATGGAGTTCCTCACTTGGCAGAAGGTGGTGATTGACAGGCAAGGCAGGCAGGCTAGAAATGTCCATGTGGTATTATAATTGGGTGGAGACATGAATGTGTTCTCATTTTTAATGTATTACAGGTACGGAATACTAGATATGTAAATAGTTGAGATGCGTCTGTAAAAGTGGGTCAATATACACACGCGTCCTCTCTAAGACATTTAATTGAGAGGTCCTTGAGGCACTTATATCCCACTAACAACACATACACCCAACTTCACGATTCTCTGTTTTAATACCATTCTTCAACACCAAAAGGCAGTACTCTTTAGAAAAATAGTGGAATCCATGTATGGAAAAGATAGTACGGAAAATAAGCTTAGAATTTCTTATAATACCAGAAAATAGGGAAGTCCTCAAAAACAAAATGAAGAGATGTCCTGTAAGGATACAGGATCCAAAATAATGAACTCCCAGCACATAAAATAGTTGTGATGATTTGGGCAAAAGCACAAACAATGAAGCACGGATCTTCCTCAAAGTATAAAATAAGCATCTTTAAACCAATACTGTTATTAATAGATGAGTAAATAAAGAAAACGTGAAAAGAAGAATGAATCTCTCTTACAGAGGTATTCAAAATATTTTAGGTTGATAGTACTCCCATTATGTAGGTGAGGTTTAAACACCCATGTGTTGATTGTGGTCTAAGATTATAGATACGGAAAAAATAATCACTGCTAGTTTATTTTATAACTAGTTTATAGAAATAATGCCAAAAATACGATCTCTGAGTGAAAACAATTATCCATGTTAATATATCCAAATTTGCAAACACATACACACACTCACACACATTTTTCTGCAATACCCACTGATAAGGGAGTAAAAAGACAATCACAGACTTGGACAAAATATTTTCAAGTAGCATATTTGTTAAATGATTTCTTTTAATTCAGTAAATAACTTGTATAATGAATATACAAGTAAAGTAATCAAAATAATATAAAAATTGTTAAGTATAAATTTTTCATTAGGGATGTGTGCATTGAAACAAAAATTAGATTTTCTTGCTCACCTATTAGAATGGTTAAAATGCACAATACTCATAGTGAAACATGGCCATAAGAATGTGAGAAACCAAGAACTATTTTGCATTTATGATGGGAATCCCAAATGGTGGCATGCACAAAATGAAATACACTTTGGCATTTTTTTTTTTAACAGAGATAAAAGTAGACTTGAAATGTGATCTAGTGGCTGTGTTTCAAATATTTAAAAACTGATTCAGAAACTGATGTTTGCACGGGAAACCAACTTCTGCTCTCTGACATCTATCACCTGGTTTGTGCCAAAAGCATTAATTCTGGGAGCTCCTCCCAGAAAATGGCTGTGCACAGGGGAGATATGAAGGTATGGCTGCTCCTGGGACTCGTTGGAGATTCCTGATGGACAACCGTAATCAGGGAGTCATCAATGGCCTTGCTGGACTTAGCTTGCTCCACAGGTTAACTAGGAAGTGCCACCAAACTCCCACATTTCTCCATCACTAGTTGTAAGACTGGCATCCTGGCCCGACAGTGTCTACAGCCTCATCCAGCCTCCAGTGTGTTTTTCTGCCTGCCTTACTTACATCTCACTTTGGGACAAATAAGAATTTTTTAAATAAACTTTTCTAATCTAGAGACCTCAGTGGTAGGCACAGAAACATGAATATAGAGAGGCTCCCAGGGAAACTGTTCGATGCAGAGGAAGCCACAGACCCTGAAGGAAAGTGGCCCTTGACCTTCAACTGCACCTTCCCT
>NW_020259016.1:0-5527 GCF_003255815.1 Theropithecus gelada | reverse complement strand
GAACACAAAGAAGTTTCTCAGAAAGCCTCTTTCTCTTTGTTATCGGAGGATATTTCCTTTGGCCCTATTGTCTTCAAAGGGATCCGAAATATCTGTTCTCAGATTCCTCAGAAATAAGGCTAGCAAAGAGATCCACGAAATACAGATGTAACTCTGTGAGATGAATTAACAGAACACTCAGCAGTTTCTCAGAAAGCTTCTTTCCAGATTTCATCTGAGGATATTTCCTTTTTCAACATAGCCCTCTATGGGCTTCCTAATATCACTTTGCCAACTCCACAAGAACTGTCTTAGCGAAAGGCTCCTTGAGGGGAAAGCTGTAACTCTGTGAGTTGATTTCACAGAACACAAGGAAGTTTCTCAGAAAGCTTCTTTCTCTTTGTTATCGGAGGATATTTCCTTTGCCCTATAGTCTTCTAAGGCATATGAAATATCTTTTCTCAGATTCCACAGAAATAAGGCTAGCAAAGAGATCCATGAAATACAGATGTAACTCTGTGAGATGAAATAACACAACATTAAGCAGTTTCTCAGAAAGCTTCTTTCCAGATATCATCTGAGGATATTTCCTTTTTCACCATAGCCCTCTCTGGGCTCCCAAATATCACTTTTCCAATTCCACAAGAACTCTCTTAGCGAAAGGCTTCTTGAGCGGAAAGCTGTAACTCTGTGAGATGATTTCACAGAACACAAAGAAGGTTCTCAGAAAGCTTCCTTCTCTTTGTTATCGGAGAATATTTCCTTTGGCCCTATAGTCTTCAAAGGGATCCGAATTATCTGTTCACAGATTCCACAGAAATAAGGCTAGCAAAGAGATCTACGAAACACAGATGTAACTCTGTGAGATGAAATAACAGAACACTAAGCAGTTTCTCAGAAAGCTTCTTTCCAGATTTCATCTGAGTATATTTCCTTTTTCACCAAAGAACTCTATGGGCTTCCAAATATCACTTTGCCAATTCCACAAGAACTGTCTTAGCGAAAGGCTTCTTGAGGTGAAAGCTGTAACTCTGTGAAATGATTTCACAGAACACAAAGAAGTTTCTCAGAAAGCTTCTTTCACTTTTTTATCGTAGGATATTTCCTTTGGCCCTATAGCCTTCAAAGGGATCCGAAATATCTGTTCTCATATTCCACAGAAATAAGGCTAGCAAAGAGATCCATGAAATACAGATGTAACTCTGTGAGATGAGTTAACAGAACACTCAGCAGTTTCTCAGAAAGCTTCTTTCCAGATTTAATCTGAGGATATTTCCTTTTTCACCATAGACCTCTATGGGCTTCCAAATATCACTTTCCCAATTCCACAAGAACTGTCTTAGCGAAAGGCTTCTTGAGGGGAAAGCTGTAACTCTGTGAGATGATTTCACACAACACAAAGAAGTTTCTCAGAAAGCTTCTTTCTCTTTGTTATCGGAGGATATTTCCTTTGGCCCTATAGTCTTCAAAGGGATCCGAAATATCTGTTCTCAGATTCCACAGAAATAAGGCTAGCAAAGAGATCCACGAAATGCTGATGTAACTCTGTGAGTGGAAGTCACACATCCCAGAGCAGATTCGCAGAAAGCTTCTTTCCAGAATTCATCTGAGGATATTTCCTTTTTCACCATAGCCCTGTAGTGGTTTCCAAATATCACTTTGCCAATTCCACAGGAACTGTCTCAGCGAAAGGCTTCTTGAGGGGAAAGTTGTATCTCTGTGAGATGATTTCAAAGAACACAAAGAAGTTTCTCAGAAAGCTTCTTTCTCTTTGTTATCGGAGGGTATTTCCTTTGGCCCTATAGTCTTCAACGGACTCCGAAATATCTGTTCTCAGATTCCACAGAAATAAGGCTAGCAAAGAGTTCCACGAAATATAGATGTAACTCTGTGAGATGAATTAACAGAACACTAAACAGTTTCTCAGAAAGCTTCTTTCCAGATTTCATCTGAGGATATTTCCTTTTAAACCGTAGCCCTCTATAGGCTTCGAAATATCACTTTGCCACTTCCACAAGAACTGTCTTAGCGAAAGGCTTCTTGAGGGGAAAGCTGTAACTCTGTGAGATGATTTCACAGAACACAAAGAATTTTCTCAGAAAGCTTCTTTCTCTTTGTTATCGGAGGTTATTTCCTTTGGCCCTATAGTCTTCAAAGGGATCCGAAATATCTGTTCTCAGATTCCACAGAAATAAGGCTAGCAAAGATATCCACGATATACCGATGTAACTCTGTGAGATGAATTACCAGAACACTGAGCAGTTTCTCAGAAAGCTTCTTTCCAGATTTCATCTGAGGATATTTCCTTTTTCACCATAGCCTTCTACGGGCTTCCAAATATCACTTTTCCAATTCCACAAGAACTGTCTTAGCGAGAGGCTTCTTGAGGGGAAAGGTGTAACTCTGTGAGATGATTTCTCAGAACACAAAGAAGTTTCTCCGACAGCTTCTTTCTCTTTGTTATCGGAGGATGTTTCCTTTGGCCCTATAGTCTTCAAAGGGATCCGAAATATCTGCTCTCAGATTCCACAGAAATAAGGTTGTCGAAGAGATCCACGAAATACAGATGTAACTCTGTGAGATGAATTAACAGAACACTCAGCAGTTTCTCAGAAACCTTCTTTCCAGATTTCATCTGAGGATATCTCCTTTCTTACCATAGCCCTCTATGGTCTTCCAAATATCACTTTGCCAATTCCACAAGAACTGTCTTAGCGGAAGGCTTCTTGAGGGGAAAGCTGTAACTCTGTGAGATGATTTCACAGAACACAAACAAGTTTCTCAGAAAGCTTCTTTCTCTTTGTTATCGGAGGATATTTCCTTTGGCCCTATAGTCTTAAAAGGGATCCGAAATATGTGTTCTCAGATTCCACAGAAATAAGGCTATCAAAGAGATCCACAAAATACTGATGTAACTCTGTGAGATGAATTAACAGAACACTCAGCAGTTTCTCAGAAAGCTTCATTCCAGATTTCATCTGAGGATATTTCCTTTTTCACCATAGTCCTCTATGGGCTTCCAAATATCACTTTGCCAATACCACAATAACTGTCTTAGCGAAAGGCTTCTTGAGGGGAAAGCTGTAACTCTATGAGGTGATTTCACAGAACACAAAAAAGTTTCTCAAAAAGCTTCTTTCCCTTTGTTATCGGAGGATATTTCCTTTGGCCCTATATTCTTCAGAGGGATCCGAAATATCTGTTCTCAGATTATACAGAAATAAAGCTAGTAAAGAGATCCACGAAATACAGATGTAATACTGTGAGGTGAATTAACAGAATACTCAGCAGTTTCTCAGAAAGCTTCTTGACACATTTCATCTGAGGATATTATTTTTTCACCGTAGCCCTCTATGGGCTTCCAAATATCACTTTGCCAATTCCACAAGAACTGTCTTAGCGAAAGGCTTCTTGAGGGGAAAGCTGTAACTCTGTGAGATGATTTCACAGAACACAAGGAAGTTTCTAAGAAAGCTTCTTTCTCTTTGTTATCGGAGGATATTTCCTTTGGCCCTATAGTCTTCAAAGGGATTCGAAGTATCTGTTCTGAGATTCCACAGAAATAAGGCTAGCAAGGAGATCCACAAAATACAGATGTAACTCTGTTAGATGAATTAACAGAACACACAGCAGTCTCTCAGAAAGCTTCTTTCCAGATTACAACTGAGGATATTCCCTTTTTCACCATAGCCCTCTATGGGCTTCCAAATATCACTTTGCCAATTCCACAAGAACTGTCTTAGCGAAAGGCTTCTTGAGGGGAAAGCTGTAACTCTGTGAGGTGATTTCACAGAACACAAAGAAGTTTCTCAGAACGCTTCTTTCTCTTTTTTATTGGAGGATATTTCCTTTGGCCCTATAGTCTTCAAAGAGATCCGAAATATCTGTCCTCAGATTCCAGAGAAATGAGGCTGGAAAAGAGATCCACGAAATACAGATGTAACTCTGTGAGATGAATTAACAGAACACTCAGCAGTTTCTCAGAAAGATTCTTGACACATTTCATCTGAGGATATTATTTTTTCACCGTAGCCCACTATGGGCTTCCAAATATCACTTTGCCAATTCCACAAGAACTGTCTTAGCGAAAGGCTCCTTGAGGGGAAAGCTGTAACTCTGTGAGATGATTTCACAGAACACAAAGAAGTTTTTCAGAAAGCTTCTTTCTCTTTGTTATCAGAGGATATTTCCTTTGGCCCTATAGTCTTCAAAGGGATCCGAAATATCTGTTCTGAGATTCCACAGAAATAAGGCTAGGAAAGAGATCCACGAAATACAGATGTACCTCTGTGAGATGAATTAACAGAACACTCAGCAGTTTCTCAGAAGGCTTCTTTCCAGATTTCATCTGAGGATATTTCCTTTTTTACCATAGTCCTCTATGGGCTTCCAAATATCACTTTGCCTATTCCACAAGAACTGTCTTAGCGAAAGGCTTCTTGAGGGGAAAGCTGTAACTCTGTGAGGTGACTTCACAGAACACAAAGAAGTTTCTCAGAAAGCTTCTTTCTCTTTGTTATCGGAGGATATTTCCTTTGGCCCTATAGTCTTCAGAGGGATCCGAAATATCTGTTCTCAGATTCCACAGAAATAAGGCTAGCAAAGAGATCCACGAAATACGGATGTAATACTGTGAGGTGAATTAACAGAACACTCAGCAGTTTCTCAGAAAGCTTCTTGACACATTTCATCTGAGGATATTTCCTTTTTCACCGTAGCCCTCTATGGGCTTCAAAATATCACTTTGCCAATTCCACAAGAACTGTCTGAGCTAAAGGCTTCTTGAGGGGAAAGCTGTAACTCTGTGAGATGATTTCACAGAACACAAAGAAGTTTCTCAGAAAGCTTCTTTCTGTTTGTAATCGGAGGATATTTCCTTTGGCCCTATAGTCTTCAAAGGGATCCGTAATATCTGTTCTCAGATTCCACAGAAATAAGGCTAGCAAAGAGATACCCGAAATACAAATGTAACTCTGTGAGTTGAATTAACAGAACACTCAGCAGTTTCTCAGAAAGCTTCTTTCCAGATTTCATCTGAGGATATTTCCTTTTTCCCCATAGCCCTCTATGGGCTTGCAAATATCATATTGCCAATTCCACAAGAACTGCCTTAGCGAAAGGCTTCTTGAGGGGAAAGCTGTAACTCTGTGAGATGATTTCACAGAACACAAAGAAGTTTCTCAGAAACCTTCTTTCTCTTTGTTATGGGAGGATATTTCCTTTGGCCCTATAGTCTTCAAAGGGATCCGAAATATCTGTTCTCAGATTCCACAGAAATAAGGCTAGCAAAGAGATCCACGAAATACAGGTGTAACTCTGTGAGATGAATTAACAGAACACTCAGCAGTTTCTTAGAAAACTTCTTTCCAGATTTCATCTGAGGATATTTCCTTTTTCACCATAGCCCTCTATGGACTTCCAAATATCACTTTGCCAATTCCAAAAGAACTGTCTTACGAAAAGCTTCTTGAGGGGAAAGCTGTAACTCTGTGAGATGATTTCACAGAACACAAAGAAGTTTCTCAGCCAGCTTCTTTCTGTTTCTTAT
>NW_020259015.1:0-5527 GCF_003255815.1 Theropithecus gelada | reverse complement strand
ACATCACACACCGGGGCCTATCATGGGGAGGGGGGCGGGGGGAGGGAGTGCATTGGGAGTTATACCTGATGTAAATGACGAGTTGATGGGTGCAGCACACCAACAAGGCACAAGTATACATATGTAACAAACCTGCACGTTATGCACATGTACCCTACAACTTACAGTATAATAATAATAAATAAATTAAAAAAAATAAAAAAATAAAAAAATAAAAATAAAACACTTAAATTATGAAAAAAAAAAAAAAAAAAAAAGACTTATAAAAAGAAAAAGTAAGAAAGCAGAAATCACCAATGTCAGATCCTGTGGATATTAATGTATTAGCAAAAGAAATGTGATGGTTTAAAACACCCACAAATTCTTTGATTCTTCTCCCTTGAACAGATGAACCTAAATTCTCCTTTGAATGAGTGTGGACTGGATTTAGTTACTTCTACCAAATAAGAATAAAAGGGAAGTAATGGTATGTAACTTTGGAGGATAGATCACAAAAGGTGCTTCAGCTTGCTGTTTGCCCTGTCTCAGATTATTTGCTCTGCATGAAGATAGATGCCAAGTCATGAGGACTATCACCTCTGAAGAAGCTTGACAGCTAGAATTTGCAGCTAAAAGCACACAGGGAAATATACTTCCTGCCAACTGCCATGTGTGTAAGTCACCTTGGAAGTGAGTCCTTCAACTGTGGTCAAGCCTTCAGAAGACTACAGCCTCAGCTGACATCTTGTCTGAAACCTCATGAAAAGACCCTGAGCCAGAAACATCCAGATATGCTCCTCCCAGATTTGTGATTCTCAAAAATTGTGTGAAATCCTAAGCGTTTGTATTTCAAAAGGATAATTTCTGAAGTAATTTACTGTGTAAAAATAAATAATTATCACAATGATATAATGAAATACATTGCCATACATTTTCCAAAATAAATGAGCATTATGTGAACAAACTCCTTTACAAAAATAACTTACCAAAATTGCCACAAGAATAAGTATAATATCTCATTTGTCTTGATAATCTTTAAGGTAATTAAATCTATAATTAAAATTTAAAGAATAATTTAATAACCTCCATGAAGAAACTGATTCAACAGTAAACAGTTCCAAATATTTAGGGAAGAAAATAGTATCAGCTGTTAATAAATATTTCCAAGGAATAAAACAAAAAGAGGAAATAATTCCCAACTAGCTTTATTAGGTAACTATAATCAAGATACGAAAACCTGAGACTACAAAAAGAAAAATGCATGACACTCTTTCTCATGGAAACATTTGTGAATCACCTAAACAAAATATTAGCAAATTGAATACAAGGAATTTCAAAATGATACTGTTATAAGATAAACTGGTTTTATCCCACAAATAATAGGGTAGTTAGCATTTAAAAGTCAAAAACTGTAAGTCACTGCTGTAAAAAAAGAAGAAGAAAATCATATGATTATGTGAGCAGATGGTAAAAAGCATTTATGAAATTCAGCATTCATTAATTACAATAGCTAAAAATAACATTTAATGAAGGCATAGAAGAGAATTTAAAAATTTGTTAGTATACATGAAATATAGCAAAGACCATATTTAATAGTGAAATATAAAAATATTTTAAACTGAAATTGGGAAAAAGATATAAATTCCCATTATCACTGAATATATGCAATCTTGTGCTGCAGTTCCTACCCAATATAATAAGTAAAAATTTATTAAAAAGTATAAGAATCAGAAAAGAAGACAATATTGTCAATATTTTCAGGGGACATGATTGAGCACAGGAAAAATTTGAATCTATAGGTAGACCAAATTTAATAAATGAATTTGTGAAATTTACAGTATATAATATCAATGTATTAAAATTTAAACACATATTTCTGTATAAAAAAGGTCTTAGAAGTACAATTTTAAAAATTATACCATTCTGTTCTTAAATTTAACTTAAAAAGAAATACTATTTATTATTTCATTGAAAATATCAAATACCTTGTGATGAACCTTTAAAACTATGCATAACACAGAAAATTACAGACCAATTTTTAGAGATGTTCAATAACCATAAATAAAAGGAAGGACATAACATAATCATGGACTGGAACACTTAATTTTATAAAGACAATAATCTTACACAAAGGAATTTATAATTTAAATTTAATCCTAATAAAAGTCTAGCAGATTTTTTTGGATGATTATTATAGTTTCATGAAAATGCAAAGGACCAAGTAACTTAACCTGTAAAGATAAACAAAGTTGGAGGGCATATATTAGCAGACATTGAGATTTATTAAACTACTATATTTAAGACAAAAGTTTTGCTGTAAAGGCAGACAAAAGGAAATATCATACCTGAACTCCCAGAAACACATCCACATATATAAAGAATCTGATTGATGGCAAACACAAGATGACAAGTGATGCACTGGATAAATGTCTTGTCTAACAAGTGAAAGACATCTATTGGTCACACATATTCAAAAATTGAATATTGACTTCTATCTTATACACAAAAAGTAATTTCAGATGGATTGCACATCTAAATCTGAAAGGTAAACTAAGAAAGCTTTTAGAATATAACATAGGACAGTATCTTCAAAAGCTTTGGATATCAAATATATTCTAAATAGAAAACATAAAGCATCGGCCATAAAGGAAAGACTGATAAACTAGAATATATTAAAATTAGAATATTCATTTATCAAAAGACATCATTAGGAGAGTGAACATGCAACCCACAGTGTGTGAAGAGATATTGGCTACATATTTATCCTACTAAATACTCATACTCACAATATATAAAGAAAATCCACAAAGCACTAAGAAATAGGTAGAAAACCCATTGAAAAATGGGCATACAAATGGCTAGTAAAGAGATGAAAGAAGCTCAAATTTATCAGTCAGGAGAAAAATACAAATTAAGATCCCCCAAAAATACCATTACACACATATACCAACATGGTTATAACTGAACTACTGCTATTTTATCTCCTCAAAGAGTTAAAAAATAGAATTACCATATGATCAGCCATTTCAATTCTAGGTATATACCCAAAATAATTAAAGCAGAGACACCAGCAGATATTTGTATATTCATGTTCATAGAAGTACAATTTACAATAGTAAAAAGATAGAAATAATACAAATGTCCAATGACAGATAAATGGATTAACAAAATGTTTTATATTTATATACAGACACATATATATATACATAAATATACATATATATATACACACACACACAATGGGATCTTATTCAGCTTTAAAAAATGAAATTCTTGCAGCACTATTCACAATAGCAAAGACATGGAATCAACCTAAATGTCCATCGATGGTAGACTGGATTAAGAAAATGTGATACATATACACCATGGAATACTGGGCAACCATAAAAAAAGAACAAGATAATGTCCTTTGTAGGAACATGGATGGGGCTGGATGGCATTATCCTTAGCAAACTAATGCAGGAACAGAAAACCAAATACCACATGTTCTCACTTATGAGTAGGAGTAAAATTATGATAACACATAGACACATAGAGGGGAACAATACACACTGGTGCCTTTTGGAGGGTGGAGACTGGGAGGATGGAGAGGATTAGAAAAAATAATTAATAGGTACTAGGCTTAATACCTTGGTGGTGAAATAATCTATACAACAAACTCCCATGACACAAGTTTACCTATATAGCAAACATGCACTTGTACTCCTGAACTTAAAAGTTAAAATCAAATTATAAATAAATAAAAATTAAAAATTAAATTCTAGCACAAGCTACAATGTAGATGAACCTTGAAAACATTATGCTGGGGGGCGGAGCAAGATGGCCGAATAGGAACAGCTCCAGTCTCCAACTCCCAGCGCGAGCGACACAGAAGACCAGTGATTTCTGCATTTTCAACTGAGGTACTGGGTTCATCTCACTAGGGAGTGCCGGACAATCGGTGCTGGTCAGCTGCTGCAGCCCGACCAGCGAGAGCTGAAGCAGGGCGAGGCATCGCCTCACCTGGGAAGCGCAAGGGGAAAGGGAATCCCTTTTCCTAGCCAGGGGAACTGAGACACACAACACCTGGAAAATCGGGTAACTCCCACCCCAATACTGCGCTTTAAGCAAACAGGCACACCAGGAGATTATATCCCACACCTGGCCGGGAGGGTCCCACACCCACGGAGCCTCCCTCATTGCTAGCACAGCAGTCTGCGATCTCGAGGCAAGGCAGCAGCGAGGCTGGGGGAGGGGCGCCTGCCATTGCTGAGGCTTAAGTAGGTAAACAAAGCTGCTGGGAAGCTCGAACTGGGTGGAGCTCACAGCAGCTCAAGGAAACCTGCCTGTCTCTGTAGACTCCACCTCTGGGGACAGGGAACAGTAAACAACAACAAAAGCAGCAGAAACCTCTGCAGACGCAAACGACTCTGTCTGACAGCTTTGAAGAGAGCAGTGGATCTCCCAACATGGAGGTTGAGATCTGAGAAGGGACAGACTGCCTGCTCAAGTGAGTCCCTGAACCCTGAGTAGCCTAACTGGGAGACATCCCCAACTAGGGGCAGTCTCACACCCCACACCTCACAGGGTGGAGTACACCCCTGAGAGGAAGCCTCCAAAGCAAGAATCAGACAGGTACACTCACTGTTCGGCAATATTCTATCTTCTGCAGCCTCTGCTGCTGACACCCAGACAAACAGGGTCTGGAGTGGACCTCAAGCAATCTCCAACAGACCTACAGCTGAGGGTCCTGACTGTTAGAAGGAAAACTATCAAACAGGAAGGACACCTACACCAAAACCCCATCAGTACGTCACCATCATCATCAAAGACCAGAGGCAGATAAAACCACAAAGATGGGGAAAAAGCAGGGCAGAAAAGCTGGAAATTCAAAAAATAAGAGCTCATCTCCCCCGGCAAAGGAGCGCAGCTCATCGCCAGCAACGGATCAAAGCTGGACGGAGAATGACTTTGAGGAGATGAGAAAAGAAGGCTTCAGTCCATCAAACTTCTCAGAGCTAAAGGAGGAATTACGTACCCAGCGCAAAGAAACTAAAGATCTTGAAAAAAAACTGGAAGAATTGATGGCTAGAGTAATTAATGCAGAGAAGGTCATAAACGAAATGAAAGAGATGAAAACCATGACACGAGAAATACGTGACAAATGCACAAGCTTCAGTAACCGACTCGATCAACTGGAAGAAAGAGTATCAGCGATTGAGGATCAAATGAACGAAATGAAGCGAGAAGAGAAACGAAAAGAAAAAAGAAGAAAAAGAAATGAACAAAGCCCGCAAGAAGTATGGGATTATGTAAAAAGACCAAATCTACGTCTGATTGGGGTGCCTGAAAGTGAGGAGGAAAATGGAACCAAGTTGGAAAACACGCTTCAGGATATCATCCAGGAGAACTTCCCCAACCTAGTAGGGCAGGCCAAGATTCAAATCCAGGAAATACAGAGAACACCACAAAGATACTCCTCGAGAAGAGCAACTCCAAGACACATAATTGCCAGATTCACCAAAGATGAAATGAAGGAAAAAATCTTAAGGGCAGCCAGAGAGAAAGG
>NW_020259014.1:0-5528 GCF_003255815.1 Theropithecus gelada | reverse complement strand
GCGTTTTTAGCATGAAGGGCTGTTGAATTTTGTCAAAAGCCTTTTCTGCATCTATTGAGATAATCATGTGGTTCTTGTCTTTGGTTCCGTTTATATGCTGGATTATGTTTATTGATTTGCGAATGTTGAACCAGCCTTTTATCCCAGGGATGAAGCCCACTTGATCATGGTGGATAAGCTTTTTGATGTGTTGTTGAATCCGGTTTGCCAGTATTTTATTGAGGATTTTTGCATCGATGTTCATCAGGGATATTGGTCTAAAATTCTCTTTTTTGGTTGTGTCTCTGCCAGGCTTTGGTATCAGGATGATGTTGGCCTCATAAAATGAGTTAGGGAGGATTCCCTCTTTTTCTATTGATTGGAATAGTTTCAGAAGGAATGGTACCAACTCCTCCTTATACCTCTGGTAGAATTCAGCTGTGAATCCATCTGGTCCTGGACTTTTTTTGGTTGGTAGGCTATTAATTATTGCCTCAATTTCAGAGCCTACTATTGGTCTATTCAGGGATTCAACTTCTTCCTGGTTTAGTCTTGGAAGAGTGTAAGTGTCCAGGAAATTATGCATTTCTTCTAGGTTTTCCAGTTTATTTGCGTAGAGGTGTTTATAGTATTCTCTGATGGTAGTTTGTATTTCTGTGGGGTCGGTGGTGATATCCCCTTTATCATTTTTAATTGCGTCGATTTGATTCTTCTCTCTTTTCTTCTTTATTAGTCTTGCTAGTGGTCTGTCAATTTTGTTGATCTTTTCAAAAAACCAACTCCTGGATTCATTGATTTTTTGGAGGGTTTTTTGTGTCTCTATCTCCTTCAGTTCTGCTCTGATCTTAGTTATTTCTTGCCTTCTGCTAGCTTTGGAATGTGTTTGCTCTTGCTTCTCTAGTTCTTTTAATTGCGATGTTAGAGTGTCAATTTTTGATCTTTCCTGCTTTCTCTTGTGGGCATTTAGTGCTATAAATTTCCCTCTACACACTGCTTTAAATGTGTCCCAGAGATTCTGGTATGTTGTATCTTTGTTCTCATTGGTTTCAAAGAACATCTTTATTTCTGCCTTCATTTCGTTATGTACCCAGTAGTCATTCAGGAGCAGATTGTTCAGTTTCCATGTAGTTGAGCGGTTTTGATTGAGTTTCTTAGTCCTGAGTTCTAGTTTGATTGCACTGTGGTCTGAGAGACAGTTTGTTATAATTTCTGTTCTTGTACATTTGCTGAGGAGTGCTTTACTTCCAATTACGTGGTCAATTTTGGAATAAGTACGATGTGGTGCTGAGAAGAATGTATATTCTGTTGATTTGGGGTGGAGAGTTCTATAGATGTCTATTAGGTCTGCTTGCTGCAGAGATGAGTTCAATTCCTGGATATCCTTGTTCACTTTCTGTCTTGTTGATCTGTCTAATGTTGACAGTGGAGTGTTGAAGTCTCCCATTAGTATTGTATGGGAGTCTAAGTCTCTTTGCAAGTTTCTAAGGACTTGCTTTATGAATCTGGGTGCTCCTGTATTGGGTGCATATATATTTAGGATAGTTAGCTCTTCCTGTTGAATTGATCCCTTTACCATTATGTAATGGCCTTCTTTGTCTCTTTTGATCTTTGATGGTTTAAAGTCTGTTTTATCAGAGACTAGGATTGCAACCCCCGCTTTTTTTTGTTCTCCATTTGCTTGGTAAATCTTCCTCCATCCCTTTATTTTGAGCCTATGTATGTCTCTGCGTGTGAGATGGGTCTCCTGAATACAGCAGACTGATGGGTCTTGACTCTTTATCCAGTTTGCCAGTCTGTGTCTTTTAATTGGAGCATTTAGTCCATTTACATTTAAGGTTAAGATTGTTATGTGTGAACTTGATCCTGCCATTATGATATTAACTGGTTATTTTGCTCATTAGTTGATGCAGTTTCTTCCTAGCCTCGATGGTCTTTACATTTTGGCATGATTTTGCAATGGCTGGTACCGGTTGTTCCTTTCCATGTTGAGTGCTTCCTTCAGGGTCTCTTGTAAGGCAGGCCTAGTGGTGACAAAATCTCTAAGCATTTGCTTATCTGTAAAGGATTTTATTTCTCCTTCACTTATGAAACTTAGTTTGGCTGGATATGAAATTCTGGGTTTAAAATTCTTTTCTTTAAGAATGTTGAATATTGGCCCCCACTCTCTTCTGGCTTGGAGAGTTTCTGCCGAGAGATCTGCTGTGAGTCTGATGGGCTTCCCTTTGTGGGTAACCCGACCTTTCTCTCTGGCTGCCCTTAAGATTTTTTCCTTCATTTCAACTTTGGTGAATCTGGCAATTATGTGTCTTGGAGTTGCTCTTCTCGAGGAGTATCTTTGTGGCGTTCTCTGTATTTCCTGGATTTGAATGTTGGCCTGCCCTACTAGGTTGGGGAAGTTCTCCTGGATGATATCCTGAAGAGTGTTTTCCAACTTGGTTCCATTTTCCCCCTCACTTTCAGGCACCCCAATCAGACGTAGATTTGGTCTTTTTACATAATCCCATACTTCTTGCAGGCTTTGTTCATTTCTTTTTCTTCTTTTTTCTTTTGGTTTCTCTTCTCGCTTCATTTCATTCATTTGATCCTCAATCGCTGATACTCTTTCTTCCAGTTGATCGAGTCGGTTACTGAAGCTTGTGCATTTGTCACGTATTTCTCGTGTCATGGTTTTCATCTCTTTCATTTCGTTTATGACCTTCTCTGCATTAATTACTCTAGCCGTCAATTCTTCCACTTTTTTTTCAAGATTTTTAGTTTCTTTGCGCTGGGTACATAATTCCTCCTTTAGCTCTGAGAAATTTGATGGACTGAAGCCTTCTTCTCTCATCTCTTCAAAGTCATTCTCCGTCCAGCTTTGATCCGTTGCTGGCGATGAGCTGCGCTCCTTTGCCGGGGGAGATGTGCTCTTATTTTTTGAATTTCCAGCTTTTCTGCCCTGCTTTTTCCCCATCTTTGTGGTTTTATCTGCCTCTGGTCTTTGATGATGGTGATGTACTGATGGGGTTTTGGTGTAGGTGTCCTTCCTGTTTGATAGTTTTCCTTCTAACAGTCAGGACCCTCAGCTGTAGGTCTGTTGGAGATTGCTTGAGGTCCACTCCAGACCCTGTTTGCCTGGGTATCAGCAGCAGAGGCTGCAGAAGATAGAATATTTCTGAACAGCGAGTGTACCTGTCTGATTCTTGCTTTGGAAGCTTCCTCTCAGGGGTGTACTCCACCCTGTGAGGTGTGGGGTGTCAGACTGCCCCTAATGGGGGATGTCTCCCAGTTAGGCTACTCAGGGGTCAGGGACCCACTTGAGCAGGCAGTCTGTCCCTTCTCAGATCTCAACCTCCGTGTTGGGAGATCCACTGCTCTCTTCAAAGCTGTCAGACAGAGTCGTTTGCGTCTGCAGAGCTTTCTGCTGCTTTTTTGTTGTTGTTGTTGTTGTTGTGTAGCTGTGCCCTGTCCCCAGAGGTGGAGTCTACAGAGACAGGCAGGTTTCCTTGAGCTGCTGTGAGCTCCACCCAGTTGGAGCTTCCCAGCAGCTTTGTTTACCTACTTAAGCCTCTGCAATGGCGGGCGCCCCTCCCCCAGCCTCGCTGCTGCCTTGCCGGTAGATCACAGACTGCTGTGCTAGCAATGAGGGAGGCTCCGTGGGCGTGGGACCCTCCCGGCCAGGTGTGGGATATGATCTCCTGGTGTGCCTGTTTGCTTAAAGCGCAATATTGGGGTGGGAGTTACCCGATTTTCCAGGTGTTGTGTGTCTCAGTTCCCCTGGCTAGGAAAAGGGATTCCCTTCCCCCTTGCGCTTCCCAGGTGAGGCGATGCCTCGCCCTGCTTCAGCTCTCGCTGGTCGGGCTGCAGCAGCTGAACAGCACCGATCCTCCGGCACTCCCCAGTGAGATGAACCCAGTACCTCAGTTGAAAATGCAGAAATCACCGGTCTTCTGAGTCGCTCGCGCTGGGAGTTGGAGACTGGAGCTGTTCCTATTCGGCCATCTTGCTCCGCCCCCCCCCCCAGGCCACATCTTGAATGCTTTGCTGCCTAGACATTTTTCCAACAGCAACCCTAAATCATCACTTTCAAATTCAAACTTCTATATATCCCTAGGGCACGACAAATTCAGCCAACCACTTTGCTAAGTGGTTGACCTTTGCAAAGGTCAAAGCAACATGCATGACCTTTGCTTCAGTCCTAATAAGTTTCTAA
The DNA here is from genome assembly GCF_003255815.1 of Theropithecus gelada. NCBI lineage: Eukaryota > Metazoa > Chordata > Mammalia > Primates > Cercopithecidae > Theropithecus > Theropithecus gelada. Next base: position 1,360 of record NW_020259014.1, on the reverse strand, counting down.
TTTTCATCTTAGACCTCCTCAGCCCAGCCTTCACTGTCCAGATCACTATCAGCACTTTTGTCACAGCCATTCAACCGGTCTCTAAGAACATCTCAACTTTCCCTCATTTTTCTATCTTCTTCTGAGTCCTACAAACTCTTCCAATCTCTGCCTGTTTACCCAATTACAAAGCTGATTCCACATTTCAGGTATTCTTACAACAATTTTCCACTCCTTGGTGCCAGTTTTCTGTATTAATCTATTTTTGCATCACTATAAATACCTGAGACTGGATAATTTATTTATTTATTTATTTATTTTTAAATTATTTTTTATTATTATACTTTAAGTTCTAGGGTACATGTGCATAACGTGCAGGTTTGTTACATATGTATACTTGTGCCATGTTGCTGTGCTGCACCCATGAACTCGTCAGCACCCATCAACTCGTCATTTACATCAGGTATAACTCCCAATGCAATCCCTCCCCCCTCCCCCCTCCCCATGATAGGCCCCGGTGTGTGATGTTCCCCTTCCTGAGTCCAAGTGATCTCATTGTTCAGTTCCCACCTATGAGTGAGAACATGCGGTGTTTGGTTTTCTGTTCTTGTGATAGTTTGCTAGGAATGATGGTTTCCAGCTACATCCATGTCCCTACAAAGGACACAAACTCATCCGTTTTTATGGCTGCATAGTATTCCATGGTGTATATGTGCCACATTTTCTTAATTCAGTCTGTCATTGATGGACATTTGGGTTGATTCCAAGTCTTTGCTATTGTGAATAGTGCCACAATAAACATACGTGTGCATGTGTCTTTATAGCAGCATAATTTATAATCCTTTGGGTATATACCCAGTAATGGGATGGCTGGGTCATATGGTACTAATAGTTCTAGATCCTTGAGGAATCGCCATACTGTTTTCCATAATGGTTGAACTAGTTTACAATCCCACCAACAGTGTAAAAGTGTTCCTATTTCTCCACATCCTCTCCAGCACCTGTTGTTTCCTGACTTTTTAATGATTGCCATTCTAACTGGTGTGAGATGGTATCTCATTGCGGTTTTGATTTGCATTTCTCTGATGGCCAGTGATGATGAGCATTTTTTCATGTGTCTGTTGGCTGTATGAATGTCTTCTTTTGAGAAATGTCTGTTCATATCCTTTGCCCACTTTTTGATGGGGTTTTTTGTTTTTTTCTTGTAAATTTGTTTGAGTTCTTTGTAGGTTCTGGATATTAGCCCTTTGTCAGATGAGTAGATTGCAAAAATTTTCTCCCATTCTGTAGGTTGCCTGTTCATTCTGATGGTAGTTTCTTTTGCTGTGCAGAAACTCTTTAGTTTAATGAGATCCCATTTGTCAATTTTGGCTTTTGCTGC
>NW_020259013.1:0-5528 GCF_003255815.1 Theropithecus gelada | reverse complement strand
TTTTTGTATTTTTTAGTAGAGACGGGGTTTCACCGTGTTAGCCAGGATGGTCTCGATCTCCTGACCTCGTGATCCGCCCGTCTCGGCCTCCCAAAGTGCTGGGATTACAGGCTTGAGCCACCGCGCCCGGCCTGTTTGTTTGTTTTTGAGACAGAGTTTCGCTCTTGTCGCTCAGGCTGGAGTGCGGTGGCACGATCTCAGCTCACTGCAAGCTCCGCCTCCCAGGTTCATGCCATTTTCCTGCCTCAGCCTCCTGAGTAGCTGGGACTACAGGAGCCTGCCACCATGTCCGGCTAATTTTCTTTTGTATTTTTAGTAGAGACTGGATTTCACCGTGTTAGCCAGGATGGTCTCGATCTCCTGACCTCGTGATCCGCCCGCCTCGGCCTCCCAAAGTGCTGGGATTACAGGCGTGAGCCACTGCACTTGGCCTTTTTTTTTTTTTTTTTTTTTTTTTTGCCGAGGGGGCCTCGCTCTGTTGCCCAGGCTGGAGTGCAGTGGCACCATCTCAACTCACTTCACAAAGCTCCTCCTCCCGGGTTCATGCCATTCTCCTGCCTCAGCCTCCCAAATAGCTGGGACTACAGGCGCCCACCACCACGCCTGGCTAATTTTTTGTATTTTTAGTAGCGATGGGGTTTCCCCGTGTTAGCCAGGATAGTCTTGATCTCCTGACCTCTCCTGACCTTTTTTTTTGACTCTATCTCAAAAAAAAAAAAAAAAATGGCTGGGCACTGTGGCTTCTGCCTGTAATCCCAGCACTTTGGGAAGCTGAGGTAGGAGGATTGCTTGAGCCCAGGAGTTTGGGACCAGCCTGGGCAATGTAATGAGACCCTGTCTCTACAAAAAATTTAGAAATTAGTCGGGCGTGGTGGCATGTGCCTGTGGTCCTAGCTACTTAGGAGGCTAAGGAGGGAGTATTGCTTGAGCCCAGGAGGTCGAGGCTGCAGTGAGTTCTGATCCCTGTACTCCAGCCTGGGTGACTCAGTGACGCCCTGTCTCAAGAAAAAATAAACTTACGTGAAAGATGGCCAGGTGTGGTGGCTCATGCCTTTAATCCCAGCACTTTAGGAGGCCGAGGCGGGTGGATCACTTGAGGTCAGGAATTCAAGACCAGCCTGGCCAACATGGTGAAACCCCGTCTCAACTAAAAATACAAAAATTAGCCGGGCATGGTGCCACATGCCTGTAATCCCAGCTACTTGGGAGGGTGAGGCAGGAGAATTGCTCAAGCCTGGGAAACGGAGGTTGTAGCGAGCCGAGATCGCGCCACTGCACTCCAACCTGGGCGACAGAGTGAGACTCCGTCTGGAAAAAAAAAAATTCTCTGAAAGAGCAAGTTGTGCCCATGTTATAAATGGACATTGTGACCACGTCTGCACCGCATTTCTCTGGACTCGTTTTTAAACAGTGATTGTCATCTTGGGGCTTCACTTTAAAGTGCTGTGTGGGGTGGATTATGTCTGTGTGTCGCGTGAAATCTTTACTGTCTGATTATCCCTTCTACCAAGTAAAGCTAGTTAGGATTTTCTTTCTTTTTTCTTTTTAAAAATTTGCAGTCTTCCCTGCGTTGACTATCTGGAATGTGATCTGGGACAGACAGAATTTACCCCTCCTGGTTGCATTTCTTTACTTAACGTTACAGAACCGGTTCTGGGTATGTATTATGTATTTCTCGAATGTCTTGGTTTTATGAAATTCATATGTAATGATGCTTACCAAAACTCAAAAATAGAAGAGTATAAAATATTAAAAGTGAACACGCGTCTACCAAACTCAGGGTCTTTCCATAACTTGTTCCACTAACCTCCAAAAACTATGGGGTTTTCTCATTTTAGGAAATGGATCTGCTACTCATTTTGTTCTATGAAATTAATTGGGTGTGGTGGCAAAAATTATTTTGTTTTATGTAAATTAGAAACATATGTTTCCCTAATTTCTTTTTTTTTTGAGACAGAGTCTCACTTTGTTGCCCAGGCTGGAGTGCAGTGGCCCGATCGTGGCTCACTGCAAGCTCCGCCTCCCAGGTTCATGCCATTCTCCTGCCTCAGCCTCCCAGGTAGCTGGGACTACAGGCGCCCACCACCACATCCAGCTAATTTTTTGTATTTTTAGTAGAGATGGGGTTTCACCGTGTTAGCCAGGATGGTCTCGATCTCACTGCGTGATCCACCGCGCCCAGCCTTTTTTTTTTTTTTTTGAGACGGAGTCTCGCTGTGTCGCCCAGGTTGGAGTGCTGTGGCACAATCTCGGCTCACTACAAGCTCCGCCTCCTGGGTTCATGCCATTCTCCTGCCTCAGCCTCCTAAGTAGTTGGGACTACAGGCACCCGCCACCACGCCTGGCTAATTTTTTGTATTTTTTTAGTAGAGACAGGGTTTCACCATGTTAGCCAGGATGGTCTCGATCTCCTGACCTTGTGATCCGCCGGCGCCGACCTCCTAAAGTGCTGGGATTACAGTCATGAACCACCACGCCCGGCCCCTAATGTCCTTTATCTGGTTCAGAACCTAACCCACAGTTCTCCATCTCTTTTTGAAAAAAATAATATAGAAGATTTCATGAATTTGCATGTTATCCTTGTACATGGCCCATTGCCAGTCTTCTCTGTATCATTCCAGTTTTTTAGGGTATGTGCTGCTGAAGTAAGTACCACATTGCTTTCTTTTTTTTTTTTCTTTGAGATGGAGTCTTGCTCTGTCACCCAGGCCGACTAGAGTGCATGGTGTGATCTGTGCTCACTGTAACCTCTGCCTCCTGAGTTGGAACTGTTTTCCTGCCTCAGCCTCCTGAGTAACTGTGACTACAGGTGCACGCCACCATGCCCAGCTAATTTTTATATTTTTAGTAAAGACAGGGTTTCACCTTGTTGGCCAGTCTGGTCTGGAACTCCTGACCTCAGGTCTTCCACTCACCTCCGACTCCTAAGTGCTGGGATTATAGGCATGAGCCACTGTGCCTGGCCACAACTTTTTTGTTGTGTTTGCAATGGGGTGAGACCCTGTTTCTACAAAAAATTTAAAAATTAGGTGTGGTTTTTTTGTCATCCCAAAATGAAAACTGTACTCATTAAAGAATAACTCTCAGCCGGGCGTGGTGGCTCACGCCTGTAATCTCAGCACTTTGGGAGGCCAAGGCCGGTGGATCACAAGGTCAGGAGATCAAGACCATCCTGGTTAACTCGGTGAAACCCCATCTCTCTACTAAAAATACAAAAAATTAGCCGGGTGTGGTGGCGGGCGTCTGTAGTCCCATCTACTCGGGAGGCTGAGGCAGGAGAATGGCGTGAACCCGGGAGGCGGACCTTGCAATGAGCCGAGATCGCGCCACTGCACTCCAGCCTGGGTGACAGAGCGAGACTCTGTCTCAAAAAAAAAAAAAAGAATAAATCCCTCTTGTCCTCTTTCCTAGCCCCTAGAGACTTCACCTCTGTTCTACTTTTTGTCCCTACGAATTTGGCTATTCTCATGTAAGTGGAGTCATCCAATACTTACCCTTTGTCTGGCTTATTTCACTCAGCATAGTATTGTCAGAATCCATCCATGTTGTAGCATGTATCAAAATTTAATTGCTGGCCAGGTACCATGGCTCACACCTGTAACCCCAGCACTTTGGGAGGCCAAGGTGGGCAGATTGCTTGAGCCTGGGAGTTTGAGACCAGGATAGCATGGTGAAACCCAGTCTCTATAAAACATTATAAAAATGTATAAAAATTTTTATAATTATAAAAAATTATAAAAATTAGCTGGGCTTGGTGGTCCATGCCTATAGTCCCAGATACTTGGGAGTCTGAAGCAGGAGGATCACTTGAACCTGGGAGGTGGAGGCTGCAGTGAGCTGAAATTGCACCATTACATGCCAGCCTGGGCGACAGAGTGAGATTCTGTCTCAAAAAAAAAATTAATTCCTTTTCATGGCTGGATGTTATTCAGTTGTATGTTTATATCACATTTAGTTTATCCATTCAGCTGTTGATGGACACTTGGGTTCTTTCCACATTTTGGCTCTCGTGAATAATCCTGCTATGAACACGGGTATTCAAATATCTCCTCCGGATCCTGCTTTCAGTTCTTTCAGGTATATACCAAGGAGTGGAATTGCTGGGTCTTATGGTAGTTCTGTGTTTAACGTTTTGAGAACTGCCAAACCATTTTTCACAGTAGTTGCATTTTACATTCCCACCAGCAATGCACAAGAGTTCTGATTTCTCCGTATCCTCACCAATGCTTATTTTGATTATAGCTGTCCGAGTTTGTGTGAAGTAATGTCTCATTTACCAAAATGAGACATTTACATTTACATTCCCTTAAATGACTAATGATGTTGAGCATTTGCTTATTGGCCATTTGTATATCTTCTTTGGAGAAATGTCTATTCCAGTCCTTGAATATTGCTTGCGTGGTTTGTTTTTTGTTTTTGTTTTTGTTTGAGACGGAGTCTTGCTCTTTGCTCTGTCGCCCAGGCTGGAGTGCAGTGGCGTGCTCTCGGCTTACTACAAGCTCTGCCTCGCCGGTTCATGCCATTCTCCTGCATCAGCCTCCCGGGTAGCTGGGACTACAGGCGCCCGCCACCACGTCCAGCTAATTTTTTGTATTTTTAGTAGAGATGGGGTTTCACCGTATTAGCCAGGATGGTCTTGATCTCCTGACTGCGTGATCCACCCGCCTCGGCCTCCCAAAGTGCTGGGATTACAGGCATGAGCCACTGCGCCTGGCCAATGCACAGTTCTTAATTTTGATGAAGTTCAGTGTATCTATTTTTTCACTTGTTGCCTATGCTTTTAGTGTTATATCCTTGAAATCATTACTAAATCTAATGTCATCATGATTTTCTCTCATGTTTTCTTGTAAGAGCCTTATAGTTTTTAACTCTTTTTAATTTTTTTTATTTTTAAATTTTTGAGCCTGAATATGTTTGTTCCGTTTTTGCTCTTAAGTTTAGGTTTCTGATCCATTTTGAATTAACATTTTCATATGCTGTAAGGAATTGGTCCAGCTTCTTTCTTTTGAATATAGATATTGAGATTTTCCACCACCATTTGTTGAAAAGACTATCTTGAAGATGGTTTGATCTTATATGTATGGGCTTATTTCCTGATTCCATTTCTGTTTCATTGGTCTACATGTCTCTCCTTGACCCAGTATCATACTGTTTTAATTACTATAGCTTTTCAGTAAGTTTTGAAGTCGGTACAAGTCCCTTCCCCATTTTTCAGTTGGGTTATTTGCTTTCTTGCTGTTGAGTTTCTTGTGTTCCTTACATATTTTGGATATTAACCCCTTATCAGATGTATGATTTACAAATGTTTTCTCCCATTCTGAGGGTTGTCTCTTTGTAAATTGTTTCCTTTGTTATGCAGAAGCTTTTTAGTTTGATGCCATCTCATTTGTCTATTGTTACCTTTGTTTTCAGGGTCATATCTAGAAAATTGTTACCTAGACCAGTGTCATGAAGCGTTTCCTCTAGTAGGTTTACAGTTTCAGGTCTTTTTTTTTTTTTTTTTTTTTTTTTTTTTTTGAGACAGAGTC
>NW_020259012.1:0-5530 GCF_003255815.1 Theropithecus gelada | reverse complement strand
TCACAGAACACTAAGCAGTTTCTCAGAAAGCTTCTTTCCAGATTTCATCTGAGGATATTTCCTTTTTCACCGTAGCCATCTACGGGCTCCAAATATCACTTTGCCAATTCCACAAGAACTGTCTTAGCGAAATTCTTCTTGAGGGGAAAGCTGTAACTCTGTGAGATGATTTCACAGAACACAAAGGAGATTCTCGGAAAGCTTCTTACTCTTTGTTATCGAAGGATATTTCCTTTGGCCCTATAGTCTTCAAAGGGATCCGAAATATCTGTTCTCAGATTCCACAGAAATAAGGCTACCAAAGAGATCCAGGAAATACAGATGTACCTCTGTGAGTGGAAGTCACACATCATAGAGCAGGTTCTCAGTAAGCTTCTTGCCAGATTTCATCTGAGGATATTTCGTTTTTCACCATAGCCCTCTATGGGCTTCCAAATATCACTTTGCCAATTCCACAAGAACTGTCTTAGCGAAAGGCTTCTTGAGGGGAAAGGTGTAACTCTGTGAGATAATTTCAGAGAACACAAAGATGATTCTCAGAAAGCTTCTTTCTCTTTGTTATCGGAGGATGTTTCCTTTCGCCGTATAGTCTTCAATGGGATCCGAAATATCTGTTCTCAGATTCCACAGAAATAAGGCTAGCAAAGAGATCCACGAAATACAGATGTAACTCTGTGAGATGAATTAACAGAACGCTAAGCAGTTTCTCAGAAAGATTCTTTCCAGATTTCATGTGAAGATATTTCCTTTTTCACCATAGCCTTCTATGGGCTACCAATTCTCACTTTGCCAAGTCCACAAGAACTGTCTTAGCGAAAGGCCTCTTAATTGGAAACCTGTAACTCTGTGAGATGATTTCACAGAACACAAATTTGTTTACCAGAAAGCTTCTTTCTCTGTGTTATCGGAGGAGATTTCCTTTGGCCCTATAGTCTTAAAAGTGATCCGAAAAATATGTTCTCATATTCCACAGAAATAAGTCTAGCAAAGAGATTCACGAAATACAGATGTAACTCTGTGAGATGAATTAACAGAACATTAAGCAGTTTCTCAGAAAGCTTCTTTCCAGATTTCATCTGAGGATATTTCCTTTTTCACCATAGCCCTCTATGGGTTTCCAAATATCACTTTGCCAATTCCACAAGAACTGTCTTATCGAAAGGCTTCTTGGGGGAAAGCTGTAACTCTGTGAGATGATTTCACAGAACCCAAAGAAGATTCTCAGAAAGCTTCTTTCTCTTTGTTATCGAAGGATATTTCCATTGGCCCTATAGACTTCAAAGGGATCCGAAATATCTGTTCTCAGATTCCACAGAAATAAGGCTAGCAAACAGATCCCCGAAATACAGATGTAACTCTGTGAGTGGAAATCACACATCACAGAGCAGTTTCTCAGAAAGCTTCTTTCCAGATTTCATCTGAGGATATTTCCTTTTTCAACATAGCGCTCTATGGGCTTCCAAATATCACTTTGCCAATTCCAGAAGAACTGTCTTAGAGAAAGGCTTGTTGAGGAGAAAGCTGTAACTCTGTGAGATGATTTCACAGAACACAAAGAAGTTTCTCAAAAAGCTTCTTTCTCTTTGTTATCGGAGGATATTTGCTTTGGCCCTATAGTCATCGAAGGGATCCGAAATATCTGTTCTCAGATTCCACACAAATAATGCTAGCAAAGAGATCCACGAAATACAGACGTAACTCTGTGAGTGGAAGTTACACATCACAGAGCAGTTTCTCAGAAAGCTTCCTTACAGATTTCATCTGAGGATATTTCCTTTTTCACCATAGCCCTCTGGGGCTTCCAAATATCACTTTGCAATTCCACAAGAACTGTCTTAGCGAAAGGCTCCTTTAGGGGAAAGCTGTAACTCTGTGAGATGATTTCACAGAACACAAAGAAGTTTCTCAGAAAGCTTCTTTCTCTTTGTTATTGAAGGATATTTCCATTGGCCCTATAGTCTTCAAAGGTATCCGAAATATCTGTTCTCAGATTATACAGAAATAAGGCTGGCAAAGAGATCCAAGAAATACAGATGTAACTCTGTGAGGGGAAGTCACACATTACAGAGCAGTTTCTCAGAAATCTTCTTTCCAGATTTCATCTGAGGATAATTCCTTTTTCAACATAGCGCTCTATGGGCTTCCAAACATCACTTTGCCAATTCCACAAGAACTGTCTTAGCGAAAGGCTTGTTGAGGGGAATCCTGTAACTCTGTGACATGATTTCACAGAACACAAAGAAGTTTCTCAGAAAGCTTCTTTCTCTTTGTTATCGGAGGATATTTCCTTTGGCCCTATAGTCTTAAAAGGGATCCCAAATATCTGTTCTCAGATTCCACAGAAATAAGGCTAGCAAAGAGATCCACGAAATACAGATGTAACTCTGTGAGTGGAAGTCACACATCACAGAGCAGTTTCTCAGAAAGCTTCTTTCCAGATTTCATGTGAGGATATTTCCTTTTTCACCATAGCCCTCTATGGGCTTCCAAATATCCCTTTGCCAATTCCACAATAACTGTGTTAGCGAAAGTCTTCTTGAGGGGAAAGCTGTAACTCTGAGAGATGATTTCACAGAAAACAAAGAAGTTTCTCAGAAAGCTTCTTTGCCTTTGTTATCGGAGGATATTTCTTTGGCCGTCTAGTCTTCAAAGGGATCCGAAATATCTGTTCTCAGATTCCACAGAAATAAGGCTAGCAAAGGGATCCAGGAAATTCAGATGTAACTCTGTGAGATGAATTAACAGAACACTAAGCAATTTCTCAGGAAGCTTCTTTCCAGATTTCATCTGAGGGTATTTCCTTTTTCACCGTAGCCCTCTATGGGCTTCAAATATCACTATGCCAATTCCACAAGAACTGTCTTAGCGAAAGGCTTCCTGAGGGGAAAGCTGTAACTCTGTGAGATGATTTCACAGAACACAAAGAAGATTCTCAGAAACCTTCTTTCTCTTTTTTATCGGAGGATATTTCCTTTGGTCCTATAGTGTTCAAAGGGATCCGAAATATCTGTTCTCAGATTCCACAGAAATAAGGCTAGCAAAGAGATCCACTAAGCACAGATGGAACTCTGTGAGTGGAAGTCACACGTCACAGAGCAGTTTCTCAGAAAGATTCTTTCCAGATTTCATCTGAGGATATTTCCTTTTTCACCATAGCCTTCTCTGGGCTTCCAAATATCACTTTGCCAATTCCACAAGAACTGTCTTAGCGAGAGGTTTCTTGAGGGGAAAGCTGTAACTCTGTGAGATGATTTCACAGAACACAAAGAAGTTTCTCAGAAAGCTTCTTTCTCTTTATTATCGGAGGATATTTCCTTTGGCCCTATAGTCTTCAAAGGGATCCGAAATATCTGTTCTCAGATTCCACAGAAATAAGGCTAGCAAAGAGATCCACGAAATACAGATGTAACTCTGTGTGTGGAAGTGTCACATCACAGAACAGTTTCTCAAAAAGCTTCTTTCCAGATTTCATCTCAGGATATTTCCTTTTTCAACATAGCGCTCTAAGGGCCTCCAAATATCACTTTGCCAATTCCACAAGAACTGTCTTAGCAAAGGCTTGTTGAGGGGAAACCTGTAACTCTGTGAGATGATTTCACAGAACACAAAGAAGTTTCTCAGAAAGCTTCTTTCTCTTGCTTATCGGAGGATATTTGCTTTGGCCCTATAGTCTTCGAAGCGATCCGAAATATCTGTTCTCAGATTCCACAGAAGTAAGGCTAGCAAAGAGATCCAAGAAATACACATGTAACTCTGTGTGTGCAAGACACACGTCACAGAGCAGTTTCACAGAAAGCTTCTTTCCAGATTTCATCTGAGGATATTTCCTTTTCCACCATAGCCCTCTATGGGCTTCCAAATATCACTTTGCCAATTCCACAAGATCTATCTTAGCGAAAGGCTTCTTGAGGGGAAAGTTGTACTTCTGTGAGATGATTTCACAGAACACAAAAAAGTTTCTCAGAAATCTTCTTTCTCTTTGTTATCGGAGGATATTTCCTTTGGCCCTATAGTCTTAAAAGGGATCCGAAATATCTGTTCTCAGATTCCACAGAAATAAGGCTAGCAAAGAGATCCACGAAATACAGATGTAACTCTGTGAGTGGAAGTCACACATCACAGAGCAGTTTCTCAGAAAACTTCTTTCCAGATTTCATGTGAGGATATTTCCTTTTTCACCATAGCCCTCTATGGGCTTCCAAATATCCCTTTGCCAATTCCACAAGAACTGTGTTAGCGAAAGTCTTCTTGAGGGGAAAGCTGTAACTCTGAGAGATGATTTCACAGAACACAAAGAAGTTTCTCAGAAAGCTTCTTTGCCTTTGTTATCGGAGGATATTTCTTTGGCCCTCTAGTCTTCAAAGGGATCCGAAATATCCGTTCTCAGATTCCACAGAAATAAGGCTAGCAAAGAGATCCACGAAATACAGATGTAACTCTGTGAGATGAATTAACAGAACAGTAAGCAGTTTCTCAGAAAGCTTCTTTCCAGATTTCATGTAAGGATATTTCCCCGTTCACCATAGCCCTATATGGCCTTCCAAATATCACTTTGCCAATTCCACAGGAACTGTCTTAGCGAAAGGCTTCTTGAGGGGAAAGCTGTAACTCAGTGAGATGATTTCACAGAAAACAAAGAAGTTTCTCAGAAAGCTTCTTTCTCCTGGTTATTGAAGGATATTTCCATTGGCCCTATAGTCTTCAAAGGGATCCGAAATATATGTTCTCAGATTCCACAGAAATAAGACTAGCAAAGACATCCACGAAATACAGATGTAACTCTGTGAGTGGAAGTCACACATCACAGAGCAGTTTCTCAGAAAGCTTTTTTCCAGCTTTCATCTCAGGATATTTCCTGTTTCAAAATATCGCTCTATGGGCTTCCAAATATCACTTTGCCAATTCCAGAAGAACTGTCTTGGCGAAAGGCTTCTTGAGGGGAAAGCTGTAACTCTGTGAGATGTTTTCACAGAACACAAAGAAGTTTCTCAGAAAGATTCTTTCTCTTTGTTATCGGAGGATATTTCCTTTGGCCCTATAGTCTTCAAAGGGATCCGAAATATCTGTTCTCAGATTCCACAGAAATAAGGCTAGCAGAGAGATCCACGAAATACAGATGTAACTCTGTGAGATGAATTAACAGAACACTGAGGGGTTTCTCAGAAAGCTTCTATCCAGATTTCATCTGAGGTTATTTCCTTTTTCACCACAGCCTTCTATTGGCTTCCAAATATCACTTTGCCAATTCCACAAGAACTGTCTTAGCGAAAGGCTTCTTGAGGGGAAAGCTGTAATTCTGTGAGATGATATTACAGAACACAAAAAAGTTTCTCCGAAAGCTTCTTTCTCTTTGTTATCGGAGGATATTTCCTTTGGCCCTATACTCTTCAACGGAATCCGAAATATCTGTTCTCAGATTCCACAGAAATAAGGCTAGAAAAGAGATCCACGAAATACAGATATAACCTTGTGAGATGAATTAACAGAACACTAAGCAGTTTCTCAGAAAGCTTCTTTCCAGATTTCATCT
>NW_020259011.1:0-11681 GCF_003255815.1 Theropithecus gelada | reverse complement strand
CCCTACAACTTACAGTATAATAATAATAAATAAATTTAAAAAAAAAATAAAATAAAATAAAATAAAATAAAAAAAAAAAGAATTACAAAACACTGCTCAAAGAAATCAAGATGACACAAATAAATGGAAGAACATTCCATGCTCATGGATAGGAAAAATCAATATTGTTAAAATGGTCATACTGCCCAAAGCAATTTATAGATTCAATGCTATTCCTATCAAACTACCAATGACATTCTTCGCAGAATTAGAAAAAAGAAAAAAAAAAAAACTATTGTAGAAGGCATATGGAACCCAAACAACCCAAATAGCCAAGGCAATCCTAAGCGGAAAAAAAAAAAAAGCTAGAGGCATCACACTACACAACTTCAAACTATACTACAAGGTTACAGTAACCAAAACAGCATGGTACTATTACCAAAACATACACATAGACCAATGGAACAGAATAGAGAGCCCAGAAATAATGCCACACGCATACAACCATCCAACCTTTGACAAAGTCAGCAAAAACAAGCAAGAGAGAAAGGGCTGTCTATTCAATAAATGGTGCTGGGATAACTGGCTAGTCATATGCAGAAGATTGAAACTGGACCTTTTCCTTACACTATATGCAAAAATCAACTCAAGATGGATTAAAGAATTAAATGTAAAGCCTAAAATTATTTAAAAAAAAAAAAAAACCCTGGAATATAATCTAGAAAATATCATTCTGGACATAGGCCCTGGCAAAGATTTCATGTGAAGATGTGAAAAACAATTTCAACAAGAATAAAAATTGACAAATGGGACCAAATAAACTAAAGAGCTTCTGCACAGTAAAAGAAACTACCAACAGAGTAAACAGAAAACCTAGGGAATGGTAAAAAATATATATATTTGCACACTATGCATCTAACAAAAGTCTAATATATAGCATCTATAAAGAACTTGAACAAATTTATAAGCAAAAACAAACAAGTCTATTAAAAGATAAACAAAGGGCATAAACAGACACTTTTCAAAAGAAGACATACATGTGGCCAACAAGCATATGAAAAAAAAATCTCGACATCACTAATCATTAGAAAAATGCAACTCAAAACTACAATGAGATACCATCTCACACCAGTCAGAATGGCTAGTAGTAAAAAGTCAAAAAAATAACAGATGCTGGCTAGGTGGTGGAGGAAAGGGAACTCTCACACAGTGCTGGTGAAAATGCAAATTAGTCTGGCATTGTGGAAAGCAGATTGGCAATTTCTGAAAGAACTTAAAACAGAATTACCATTTGACCCAGCAATCTCATTATTGGGTATATACTCAAAATAATATAAACCATTCTACCATATATACAATGCATGCATATGTTCATTGCAGCACTAGTCACAATAGCAACATATAGAATCAACCTAAATACCCATCAACAGTAGACTAAAGAAAGTGTGGTACATATACAACATGGAATACTATGCAGCCATAAAAATGAATGAACTCATGTTCTTTGAAGAAACATAGATGGAGCTGGAGGCCATTATCCTAAGTGAACTAACACAGGAACAGAAAACCAAATAGCACATATTCTCACTTATAAGTGGGAGCTAAACATCAAGTACATAAGAACATAAAGAAGAGATCAAAACACTGGGGCCTACTTGAAAGTGGAAGAGGGGTAAGGATCGCAAAACTACCTATCAAGTACTATGCTTATTACCTGGGTGACAAAATAATCTGTTCACCAAACCCCTGTGACACAAAATATATAATAAACTTGCATATTTACTCCAGAACTTTAAATAAAAGTTTTTAAAAACTAATAGACATACAGAGAAGCAGAACAATGTGACCCATAACTGAAGAAAGAACAGTCAAATGAAACAGATCCAGAAATGATGGAAATAGCAGACAAGGGTTTTAAAACATCTATTATAAACATGTTCAGGAATAAAACATAACATGAGCATAGAAGGTACTGATATAAAAGTCATGAAAAAAGAACCAAATGGAATTTGAGAGGTATAAAACAAGCAAAAATGAAAAATTTACTGAATATAATTATATTAGTCAGTGATCTTCAGAGAAACAGTATCAATATGATGTGAATATACATAGATTTATTTCCAGGACTTGCTTCATGCAATTGTGGAGGCTGTCAAGTTCAAAATCTACAGGGTGGGCCAGCAGACTGAAGACCCAGGGAAGAGATGATGTTTCAGTTCAAGCTCTCTGCTGGCAGAATTTCTTCCCAGGAATTCTGGGTCAAGGGAAGTCAGCCTTTTTTCTACTGAGGCCTTCAACTGATTGGATAAGGCCCACTTACATTATGGAGGTCAATCTGCTTTCCTAAATCCACCAATTTAAGCATTAATCTTATCCACAAAAACAAAATTTAAAAAAAAAAAAAAAACCCTCAAAGAACATCCAGAATAATGTTTGACCAATTATGTAGGCACCATGGATGGCCCAGTCAAGTTGACACATAAAATTAACCATCCACTATTAAAAGTACATCAGGCACTATATTTAAAAGACCAAAGAACTGGAAGGTTTAGCAATACAAACTACCTAAACTGAAGCAGAGAGAGAGAAGGAAATAAAGGACTTTTTTTTTTTTTTTTTTTTTTTTTTTTTTTACAAAATTACCAGAGTCCCAGTGATTTGTGGGACAACATTGAACAGTATATAGTGTTGGAGGTAGGAGGATAAGAGCAAAAAATACATATTTGAAGAATAATGGTCAAAATTTTTCTAAATTTGACAAAAACTGTAAACCTTACAGATTCCAAAAGCTCAATACATCCCAAGCAATGTAAACATAAAGAAAACCACACCAAGTTATACAATAAAATTGCTGAGAAGACACTAATAATATTAAAAGCAATGGAGGATGGGGAGGGAAATATTACATACAGACAAGATAAGAATGACTGCCAACTTCCAGTCATAAGTGATAAAAGTCAGAATGACAGCTTTAAGGTGATTTCTTTTAAATCAAAAAAAAAAAACCTGTAAACTTAAAATTGTATTTGAATCTATTCAAAAATGAAGGCAAAATAAGACTTTTTCAGACAAACATAAGGTGTGTTATTTTGTCTACAGTAGACCTGAAGTGCAAGAAAAATCATAGGAAGTTCTTCAGACAGAAAATATATGAAATACGGAAATTGGAGAACTAATTTTCATATGCAAATTTTAACCTAACCCAAAGGAATGAAGAGTTCCAGAAAGGGTAAATATATGGGTAAGTATAAAGTCATTTCTCCCATTTTAAAAAAAAGTATTTAAAAATTATTTGACTTTTTAAAGCAAAAATAATATAATGCTTTGTGGGGTTTATAAGACATACAGAAGTAAAATGCACAAGCACAATAGAAAAAGGGAGGGAATTGAAGTATACAGAGCAAGTTTCTTATATCATACACATATTTGTAAATCTAAGAGCAACCACTAAAATATAAAATAAAACAAACATTTAGCTAATAGGCCATTGGTGGTAAAATCAGAATATGAAAAATAATCCACAAGAAAGCAGGAAATAAGGAAAAAAAGAGAATAGATCAGACAACTAAAAAATAACTAGTAAAATGGCAGATTTAAACATAACCATATTGATAATCATATTACATGTAAGTAGTCTAAACACTTCAGTTAAAACTCAGACTGCCATGCAGGGGAAAGTGCAAGATCAACGATTTGCTGTCTACGAGAAATCTAATTTTAATATAGAAACACGGGTAAATTAAAAGTACAAAAAAAGATTAACTATGCAAACATTAACTAAAGGAAAGCTGAAATGATTATCTTAATCTCAGACCAAAGAAACTTTAGAAGAAGGAACATTACCAGGAATATAAAGGGGTGTTTTATAAAGATAAAGGAGGCATTCTGAGAAGATCTCTCTTAAATGCATATGTACCCAATAAGAAATCTTGAAAATACATGAAGCAAAACCTAACAGACCAAAGGAAAAACAGATAAAACTAGAACTATCATTCGTGGTATCAACACTCTTCTCTCATTAATTAAAATAGAAAAGAAGTCTAAGGATATAGAAGATTTAAACAGCACTTTGAATCAATTTGACCTAATTGATATTTATGGACACATCACCTAACAACAACAAAATATACAATGTTTCCAAGCATTCATGGATCCAGAAAGATCACCTGGACCATAAAATAAATTTCAATAAGTTTAAAGGAATTTAAAGCATGCAAAGTATGTTTTTCTGACCACAATGAAATTAGGTTAAAAAGAAATTGGAGAAAATATCTGAAAAATCCTCAAATATTTGGAAATTAAACAAATATGAGTCAAAAAAGAAATACCAAATATACAATCATGTCATCTGAAAACAGAGACAATTTGACTTCCTCTCTTCCTATTTGAATATCCTTTATTTCTTTCTCTTGCCTGATTGCCCTGGCCAGAACTTCCAATACTATGTTGAATAGGAGGGCATCCTTGTTTTGTGCTGGTTTTCAAAGGGAACGCTTTCCAGCCCATTAAGTATGATATTGGCTGTGGGTTTGTCATAAATAGCTATTATTTTAAGATACGTTCAATTGATACCTAGTTTATTGAGAGTTTTTAGCATGAAGAGGTGTTGAATTTTATTGAAGGCCTTTTCTGCATCTATTGAGATAATCATGTGGTTTTTGTCACTGGTTCTGTTTATGTGATGGATTACATTTATTGATTTGCATATGTTGAACCAGCCTTGCATCCCAGGGATAAAGCTAACTTGATTTTGGAGGATAAGCATTTGAAGTGCTGCTGGATTGGAACCCCATTGTCTCAGCCCAAAATCTCCTTAAGCTGAGAAACAACTTCAGCAAAGTCTCAGGATACAAAATCAACAATGTGCAAAGGTCATTCCTTTACACCAAAAATAGAGAGCCAAATCATGAGTGAACTCCCATTCACAATTGCTGCAAAGAGAATAAAATACCTAGGAATACAACTTACAAGGGAGGTGAAGGACTCCTTCAAGGAAAACTACAAACCAACAAACCACTGCTCAAGGAAATAAGAGAGAACACAAACAAATGGAAAAACATTCCATGCTTATGGATTGAAAGAATCCATAGCATGAAAATAGCCATACTGCCCAAATTAATTTATAGATTCAATGATATCCCCATGAAGCTATCATTGACTCTTTTCACAAAATTAGAAAAAACTACTTTAAATTTCATATGGAACCAAAAACGAGCCTGTATATCCAAGACAATCCTAAGCAAAAAGAACGAAGCTGGAGGCATCACACTACCTGACTTCAAACTCTACTACAAGGCTACAATAACCACAACAGCATGGTACTGGTACCAAAACAAATATACAGACCAACGGAACAGAACAGAGGCCTCAGAAATAATGCTACACATCTACAAACCTGACAAAAACAAACAATGGGGAAATGATTCCCTATTTAATAAATTGTGTTGGGAAAACTGGCTGGCCATATGCAGAAGACAGAAACTGGACCCCGTCCTTACAACTTATACAAAAATTAACTCAAGATGGATTAAATACTTAAATGTAAGACCTAAAACCATAAAAACCCTAGAAGAAAACCTAGGCAATACCATTTAGGGCATAGGCATGGGCAAAGACTTCATAACTAAAACACCAAAAGCAATAGCAACAAAAGCCAAAATTGACAAACAGGATCTAACCAAACTAAAGAACTTCTGCACAGCAAAAGAAACTATCATCAGAGTGAACAGGCAACCTACAGAATGGGAGAAAATGTTTGCAATCTATCATCTGACAAAGGGCTAATATCCAGAATCTACAAGAACTTGAACAAATTTACTAGAAAAGTGGGCGAAGGATATGAACAGAAACTTGTCAAAAGAAGCCATTTATGTGGTCAACAAACATGAAAAAAGCTAATGATCACTGGTCATTAGAGAAGTGCAAATCAAAACCACAATGAGATACTATCATCTCACACCAGTTAGAATGGTGATCATTAAAGTCAGGAAACAACAGGTGCTGGAGAGGATGTGAAGACATAGTAACGCTTTTACACTGTTGGTGGGAGTGCAAATTAGTTCAAACATTCTAGAAGACAGTGTGGCGATTCCTCAAGGATCTAAAACCAGAAATACCATTTGACCCAGCAATCCCATTACTGGGTATATACCCAAAGGATTAAAAATCATTCTACTAAAAAGACACATGCACATTTATGTTTATTGCAGCACTATTCACAATAGCAAAAACTTGGAACCAACTCAAATGTCTATCAATGATAGACTGGATAAAGAAAATGTGGCACATATACACCATGGAATACTGTGCAGCCACAAGAAAGGATGAGTTTATCTCCTTTGCAGGAACATGAATGAAGCTGCTGTCTATCTCTGCCTCAGAAAAGTTCCGCTTGAGAGGAGCGTGCCCTGATGTATTCTGCAATTCATCTTCATCAATAACAAGGTTAATACTATGATCTGATTCCCACTTGGCATCATGTGCTTATTCCAAATGGTTAGAATCTTGAGAAAAGGAGAGGGGAGTTCTGACCTGGCCTAACCCCCTTTTAAGTATATTATTGGATTCATAATCTGCTCCTCTCAGATAATGGAAGATTTATCCTGATTAAAGTTTACATGAGTGACAAATGAATTAACCAAATTACAAATGTATGGCATAACTTCCCTGAAGGGGAGAGGGAAAAAACGGAGCTGATCTAAGTCCCTCTGGAAAACAATGTTTTGTCTAGATACTGAAAGGCTAAAGACATAAAGAACTGTACAATAGGCCAGGCGTGGTGGCTCATGCCTGTAATCCCAGTACTTTGGGAGATTGAGATGGGCAGATCATGAGGTCAGGAGATCAAGACCACAGTGAAACCCCATCTCTACTAAAAACACAAAAAATTAGCCTGGCATGGTGGCAGGTGCCTGTAGTCCCAGCTACTCACGAGGCTGAGACAGGAGAATGGTGTGAACCAAGGAGGCAGAGCTTGCAGTGAGCCAAGATCGCACCACTGCACTCCAACCTGGGCAACAGAGGAGATTCCGTCTCAGGAAAAAAAAAAAAAAAAAAGGACTGTACAATAACATAGCACTCTAGTTGATAAATTTGCTTCTCACAGTAGCACAGGTTAGCAAGCCTAAAACTACATATGTAACTAAGATTGAACAATAAATATGTGGTACATAATGAGAACCAGGTTTTTTACTATCAGAGAAAAAAGAAACAAGCAAAAAGAGAAGGGGTTAAAATGAGCCCTGTGGCACTAGATTTGAGTCAGAGATATCAATAGAAATTCATGTTTTATCCAAGCATATATAAATGATTCAGAAATAAATTTAGATGTGGAATAGTACATATAGCTGTGTATATGTGTGTGCTTTTATATATTTTATAATTCTATATAACATTTAATTATATTTTTATAATAAATATAAACATTTACTAGCTTTGTCCACTGAGTAGAACCAGTGGACATCCCAGTAGCAATGAGCACAACTAACAGCAGCTCTTGGCTTCTAAATACCATTTCCCTATAAAAGGAAATGGCTGGTTCTTAGTCTGAGGTCTGAAGCACCCAACAGTACCAGAAAATAAGGGAGTACAGAAAGAGAGACTTATCAGTCAAAAAGGCACAGGAGCCAACCTGAAAGAGTCCCCAGTGGCCACAGCTCAAAAAACTTGAGCAACAAAATAATTAGTAGTATGAGATTATAACCTAAACAGTAAATATTCATGAGTCCATATTGATTTAAATGAATGAGTGAATAAATGAGGGAAAAGAGACAATTTTTTTTTTTTTTGAGACACAGTCTCACTCTGTCACCCAGGCTAGAGTACAGTGGTGTAACCTCGGCTCACTGCAATCTCCACCTCCTGAGTTCAAGCCTCCCAAGTAGCTGGGACCACAAGCACATGCCACCATGCCCAGCTAATTTTTTTGTATTTTTAGTAGAGATGGGGTTTCACTGTGTTAGCCAGGATGGTCTCCATCTCCTGACCTCATGATCCACCCGCCTTGGCCTCCCAAAGTGCTGGGATTACAGGCATGAGTCACCACGCCTGGATAGAAGAGACAATTTTTTAATAGAAAAAATCCAGCTTTTTTAAAAGTGGAAGGAATAAGAGAAGTAGAAAATCACTATCAGAGTACCACAGCAATAGCTGCTGCAGGCAGTCTTCACTGATCTATACTAAGATTAGTGGGTGAACTTTGAGAAACAGGATATTTGCAGAGCTTAAAGTATCTTCCACCAATATTAATTGATTACAGTGAAAGTTTTAAAATGTTCACAGAATTTTTGCTACTCCTCTGTCTCGGGAGCAGGGCTTTCTTTCCCTCACTTGAGTGAGGGCTGGACTTAGCAGCTCTCTTCTGATGAACAGAATATAGAAAGGGAAAAATGGTCACTTTCTAAGGGAGAAACCTGACAGACAGCACCTTAACTAAGTGATAAAAGTTAATATCACCAGTACTATGTCATATTGATATCATATAGCCCTTGATATGAGGTAATGAGAAGGAGTCATCATCTCTGAGGCACACTTCCTCAGTCCGTAACCTCAATCTAATCATGAGAATATAACAGACAAAACCAAACTGAGGGACACTACAAAACACTGAACCAACAAAATGACAAGGCCATGAAGAAAAAAAAAGAAATATTGAGAAACTATCACAGACTGGAGGAGACAAAGTACACATCACAACTAAATGTAGTGTGGTGTATTGGATTGGCTCCAGAATGAGGAGGGGGAAAAAAAAAAACATTAGTGGAAACACTTGTGGGGATGCAAATAAAGCCTGCAATTTAGTTAATAATATTTATTGTACCAATGCTAGCTTTTTAGTTTACAGAAATAAACCACAGTTGTGTAAGATGTTAACATTAGGGGAAGCCTAGTGAAAAATATATGTGAAACTCTGCACTATCTTCACAATTCTTCTTGTAACTCTAAAATTACTTCAGAAGAAAACTTCTGAAGAAAAAAAACGTCTCCAAAAAGAAAAAGAAAACACACGGCTTCAATCAACAAAGTTTTCAAAGTTGAGACATTGAAAGATTAATAAAATGGAGAAATTCCTAGGACAACTGATCGATAAAATACAATTAATAATAAACAATAAAAAGATGTCTACACTGAAAACTACAACACATTATTGAAATAAATGAAAGAAGGTGCAAATAATGGAGGAATAGACCATGTTTATGAATTAGAAGACTCAATGCTGGAAAGATGTCAAATTCCAAATTTATCTACAGTTGTGTGTAATCTCATTCAAAATTTCAGCAGGTTTTCCTTTGGAAGGTGACAAGTGATTCTAAAATATATAGAGATGCACGTAAAGCAAAAAGTAGTCTTGAAGAAAAAGCAACGAAGAACTTACACTACCTGATATCAAATTTTCAGTGAGGTATTGGATGAACACAAAATGACCAACAACACAGAAGATTATCCAGAAACATAGAAAGATGGCAGTCATCTGGTCTACGACAAAAGTGGACACACAGTGCAGCGGAAAACAGATGACCTTTTCAAGAAAGGATGCTGATTCGCTTAGATATCTATATGGGGAAAAAATTGGCCCTGACCTCTACTACACACCATACACAAAGAAGAGTTTCAGATGAACTGTGGATCTAAATGCTAAAGGCAACACCATAAAACTTTCAGAAGAAAATATGAGACTATTTTTAGTACCTTAGGGTAGAGAAAGATCTCTTAAATCACAAAACACACTAGCCATAAAGGAAAAAATTGATAAATTAAAGTTAAGAACTTCTGTACATTAAAAGATATCAGGAAGAGGATTTTTTTTAAAAAAGAATTTGCCCAAAAATATATAAAGAACTATAACCAATAAGTAAAAGGCAGACAATCCAATAAAACAACGGGCAAAAGACTTGAACAGGTGCTTCACAAAAGAGGATATCCAATTAGTTAATAAGTAGACGAAAAGGTGCTTCACTTCATTAGTCATCAGGAAAATACAAAATTAAAACACCACAATCAGATACCACCATACCCCCCACGAGAATGGTTAAAATGAAAAAGGCAAACACTGGCAAGTGTCAGGAACAATGTGAAGCAACCAGAGCTCTCATACGCTACCACTGGTGGGAATGTGTATTAGTACAAGCACATTGAAAACTGTTTAGCAATTTCTACTAAAATTGAGCATATGCATTCCCTATTATCCAGAGATTTTATTCCTGGCAATATAACCAGCAGATATGTGTATATATGTTAACCTACAGACATGTACAAAAACGTTTATAGCAGCATTACTCATAACATCCTAAAATTCAAATAACCAAACATCCAGCAATAGTAGGATGAGTATTCATAAAAATACTACACAATTAAAATGTTCAAACTACAAATAAATGCAACAGAGATAAATCTCAAACAAACTTGAACCAAAGAACTAGAGATGCACAAAAGTATGAGTCTATTTGCAGTTTAAAAACAGACAATCTGTACTATGGCATTAGAAGTTAGGATATCAGGTCTCTTATGGGGTAGTAGGGGACAAGTACTGACTGGAAGAAATCTCAAGGGAAGCTTCTTGCATACTGGCAATACTCTGTCTTCATTTGGGTGTTGAATAGAAATGTGTGTTCTGTTTCTGACTATTCATCAAGCGATATATTTATGACTCATGTAGTTTTCAAAATGTATATTATGTGCAATAAGATTGCTAGGGGGTGGGGAGAAAACCATATACATTGCTCTAAAAGATCCTCAGGAGCGTTGCAAGAGAGGATGGTATTAGGAGAGAGATGTGAGCACCCCAAATCCTGCTTCACAGATTAAAGGGGAGTCCAGAGGGTATGTATGGGGCCAGGCAGTAGGGAAAATATCCATAGGAAATAGACTCCCACTCAGCATGGATTAAAATCTCTGATCATATATAGTTCCTTTCAGACAAGCAGTCCTTGCCCTAACTCTCCCATCTTTCCCACCAAATTGCCTATTTCTCTCTGTTTCCTTCTTCCTAACCCTTTAGCAGAAGAATAGGGTTGGAGAGAGACTGCTCACTTTCTCCTCCCTAAACTACCTGCCCTAACAACCTCACCAAGTCAGGATGCCAAGGTCAAGCAAGGAGCTTTCCAGGTAGTTGTGACAACAGAGTCCAATTCTAAAGGCCAGAGAAAATGGAAGCAGGTCTCTGAAGTGTCCACGAGACCCCTTCATGGGATAAAAGGATGTGAGGACACTGTGAAAAATGCAGAGTTCTTTTTGTCAGCAAGAAACTTGAAGCTCTGTTCTTCACCCTGCTATCAATCAAAGTATCTCAGTGATTTCATCTCTAGATAAATATTCACTCTGATGATATGCATGTCTTGCCTCTGGACCATCAAGTCAAGATTTAAGAACAATGTGCTACAGGAAGCTTGGGGGTTAATTAGAATTGTCTGGAATTTGTCCTTAGATCAACAACTAAGCTCTGATTTAATGCCAAGTTCCTCCAAGAGAGGGAAGAAGCAGTATCATGTGGCTGGTCTGTAGAAAATTTGAGTTGACCCTCTGTTCCTCCCTTGGACCATCTGTCTCTAAATGTCCCCTGCGCTGTCTGGCCTCCCATGGCATTTCATGAGTCAGAATGTCCCGGGGACTGAGCTACTTTCTGAAGTTACCAACATGCTCGTGACCGTTTTGGTTTTTTTTTTTTTTTAAATTTATTTATTATTATTATACTGTAAGTTGTAGGG
>NW_020259010.1:0-5531 GCF_003255815.1 Theropithecus gelada | reverse complement strand
CACAGAACACAAATATGTTTCTCAGAAAGCTTCTTTCTCTTTGTTATCGGAGGATATTTCCTATGGCCCTATAGTCTTCAAAGGGATCCGAAATATCTGTTCTCAGATTCCACAGAAATAAGGCTAGCAAAGAGATCCACGAAATACAGATGTAACTCTGTGAGTGGAAGTCACATATCACAGAGCAGTTTCTCAGAAAGCTTCTTTCCAGATTTTATCTGAGGATATTTCCTTTTTCACCATAGCCCTCAATGGGCTTCCAAATATCACTTTGCCTATTCCACAAGAACTGTCTTAGCGAAAGGCTTCTTGAGTGGAAAGTTGTAACTCTCTAAGATGATGTCACAGAACACAAAGAAGTTTCTCAGAAAGCTTCTTTCTCTCTGTTATCGGAGGATATTTCCTTGGGCCCTATAGTCTTCAAAGGGGTACGAAATATCTGCTCTGAGATTCCACAGAAATAAGGCTAGCAAAGAGATCCACGAAATACAGATGTAACTCTGTGAGATGAATTAACAGAACACTAAGCCGTTTCTCAGAAAGCTTCTTTCCAGATTGCATCTGAGGAAATTTCCTTTTTCACCATAGCCCTCTACGGGCTTTCATATATCACTTTGCCAATTCCACAAGAACTGTCTTAGCGAAAGGCTTCTTGAGGGGAAAGCTGTAACTCTGTGAGGTGATGTCACAGATCACAAAGAAGTTTCTCAGAAAGTTTCTTTCTCTTTGTTATTGGAGGATATTTCCTTTGGCCCTATAGTGTTCAAACGGATCCGAAATATCTGTACTCAGATTCCACAGAAATAAGGCTAGCAAAGAGATCCACGAAATACAGATGTAATTCTGTCAGTGGAAGTCACGCACACAGAGCCTTTTCTCAGAAAGCTTCTTTCTAGATTTCATCTGAGGATATTTCCTTTTTCACCATAGCCCTAAGTGGGATTCCAAATATCACTTTGCCAATTCCACAAGAACTGTCTTAGCGAAAGGCCTCTTGAGGGGAGAGCTGTAACTCTGTGAGATGATTTCACAGAACACGAAGAAGTTTCTCAGAAAGCTTCTTTCTCTTTGTTATCGGAGGATATTTCCTTTGTCCCTATAGTCTTCAAAGGGATCCGAAATATCTGTTCTCAGTTTCCACAAAAATAAGGCTAGCAAAGAGATCCACGAAATACAGATGTAACTCTGTGAGATGAGTTAACAGAACACTCAGCAGTTTCTCAGAAAATTTCTTTCCAGATTTCATCTAAGAATATTTCCTTTTTAACCATAGCCCTCTAGGGTTTCCAAATATCACATTGCCAATTCCACAAGAAATGTTTTAGGGAAAGGCTTCTTGAGAAGAAAGCTGTAACTCTGCGAGATGATTTCACAGAACACAAAGAAGATTCTCAGAAAGCTCCTTTCTCTTTGTTATCGGAGGATATTTCCTTTGGCCCTATAGTCTTCAAAGGGATCCGAAATATCTGTTCTCAGATTCCACAGTAATAAGGCTAGCACAGAGATCCACGAAATACAGATGTAACTCCGTGAGATGAATTAACAGAGCACTAAGAAGTTTCTCAGAAAGCTTCTTTCCAGATTTCATCTGAGGATATTTCCTTTTTCACCAGAGCCCTCTATGGGCTTCCATATATCACTTTGCTAATTCCACAAGAACTGTCTTAAAGAAAGGCTTCTTGTGGGGAAAGCTGTACCTCTCTGAGATGATTTCACAGAAGACAAAAAAGTTTCTCAGAAAGCTTCTTTCTCTTTGTTATCGGAGGATATTTCCTTTGGCCCTATAGTCTTCAAAGGGATCCGAAATATCTGTTCTCAGATTCCACAGAAATAAGGCTACCAAAGAGATCCACGAAATACAGTTGTAACTCTGTGAGACGATTTCACAGAACACTAAGCTGTTTCTCAGAAAGCTTCTTTCCAGATTTCATCTGAGGATATTTCCTTTTTCACCATAGCCATCTATGGGCCTCCAAATATCACTTTGCAAATTCCACAGGAACTGTCTTAGCGAAAGGCTTCTTGAGGGGAAAGCTGTAACTCTGCGAGATGATTTCACAGAACACAAAGAAGTTTCTCGGAAACCTTCTTTCTCTTTGTTATCGGAGTATATTTCCTTTGGCCCTGTAGTCTTCAAAGGCATCCGAAATATCTGTTCCCAGATTCCACAGAAATAAGGCTAGCAAAGAGATCCACGAAATACAGGTGTAACTCTGTCAGTGGAAGTCACACATCACGGAGCATTTTCTCAGAAAGCTTCTTTCCAGATTTCATCTGAGGATATTTCCTTTTTCACCATAGCCCCCTAGGGCTTCCAAATATCACTTTGCTAATAACACAAGAACTGTCTTAGCGAAAGGCTTCTTGAGGGCAAAGCTGTCACTCTGTGAGATGATTTCCCAGAACACAAAGAAGTTTCTCAGAAAGCTTCTTTCTCTTTGCAATCGGAGCATATTTCCTTGGGCCCTATAATCTTCAAAGGGATCCGAAATATCTGTTCTCAGTTTCCACAGAAATAATGCTAGCAAAGAGATCCACGAAATGCAGATGTAACTCTGTGAGATGAATTAACAGAACACTAAACCGTTTCTCAGAAAGCTTCTTTCCAGATTTCATCTGAGGATATTTCCTTTTTCACCATAGCCCTCTATGGGCTTCCATATATCACTTTGCCAATTCCACAAGAACTCTCTTAGCGAAAGGCTTCTTGAGGCGAAAGCTGTAACTCTGTGAGGTGATTTCACAGAACACAAAGAAGTTTCTCAGAAAGCTTCTTTCTCTTTGTTAATGGAGGATAATTCCTTTGGCCCTATAGTGTTCAAAGGGATCCGAAATATCTGTTCTCAGATTCCACAGAAATAAGGCTAGCAAAGAGATCCACGAAATACAAATGTAATTCTGTCAGTGGAAGTCACGCACACAGAGCCTTTTCTCAGAAAGCTTCTTTCTAGATATCATCTGAGGATATTTCCTTTTTCACCATAGCCCCCAGTGGGATTCCAAATATCACTTTGCCAATTCCACAAGAACTGTCTTAGCGAAAGGCTTCTTGAGGGGAGAGCTGTAACTCTGTGAGATGATTTCACAGAACACGAAGAAGTTTCTCAGAAAGCTTCTTTCTCTTTGTTATCGGAGGATATTTCCTTTGGCCCTATAGTCTTCAAAGGGTTCCGAAATATCTGTTCTCAGATTCCACAGAAAAAAGGCTAGCAAAGAGATCCACGAAATACATATGTAACCCTGTGAAATGAATGAACAGAACACTAAGCAGTTTCTCAGAAAGCTTCTTTCCAGATTTCATCTGAGGATATTTCCTTTTTCACCATAGCCCTCTATGGTATTCCAAATATCACTTTGCCAATTCCACAAGATTTGTCATAGAGAAAGGCTTCTTGAGGGGAAAGCTGTAACTCTGTGAGATGATTTCAGAGAACACAAAGAACTTTCTCAGAAAGCTTCTTTCTCTTTGTTATCTTAGGATATTTCCTTTGGCCCTATATTCTTCAATGGGATCCGAAATATCGGCCCTCAGATTCCACAGAAATAAGGCTAGCAAAGAGATCCACGAAATACAGATGTAACTCTGTGAGTGAAAGTCACACATCACAGAGCAGTTTCTCAGAAAGCTTCCTTCCAGATTTCATCTGAGGATATTTCCTTTTTCACCATAGCCCTCTATGGGCTTCCAAATATCACTTTGCCAATTCCACCAGAACTGTCTTAGCGAAAGGCTTCTTGAGGGGAAAGCTGTAACTCTGTGAGATGATTTCACAGAACACAAAGAAGTTTCTCAGAAAGCTTCTTTCTCTTTGTTATCGGAGGATATTTCCTTTGACCCTATGGTCTTCAAAGGGATCCGAAATATCTGTTCTCAGATTACACAGAAATAAGGCTAGCAAAGAGATCCACGAAATGCAGATGTAACACTGTGAGATGAATTAACAGAACACTCAGCAGTATCTCAGAAAGCTTCTTTCGAGATTTCTTCTGAGTATATTTCCTTTTTCACCACAGCCCTCTAGGGGCTTCCAAATATTACTTTGCCAATTCCACAAGAACTGTCTTAGCGAAAGGCTTCTTGAGCGGAAAGCTGTAACTCTGTGAGATGATTTCACAGAACACAAAGAAGTTTCTCAGAAAGGTTCTTTCTCTTTTTTATCAGAGGATATTTCCTTTGGCCCTATAGTCTTCAAAGGGATCCGAAATATATGTTCTCAGATTCCAAAGAAATAACGCTAGCAACGAGACCTACGGAATACACATGTAAATCTGTGAGTGGAAATCCCACATCACAGAGCGGTTTCTCAGAAAGCTTCTTTCCAGATTTCATCTGAGGATATTTCCTTTTTCACCATAGCCCTCTATGGGCTTCCAAATATCACTTTGCCAATTCCACAAGAACAGTCCTAGCGAAAGGCTTCTTGAGGGGAAAGCTGTAACTCTGTGAGATGATTTCATAGAACACAAAGTAGTTTCTCAGAAGGCTTCTTTCTCTTTGTTATGGGAGGATATTTCCTTTGGCCCTATAGTCTTCAAAGGGATGCAAAATATGAGTTCTCAGATTCCACAGAGAAAAGGCTAGCAAAGAGATCCACGAAATACAGATGTAACTCTGTGAGATGAATTAACAGGACACTATGCAGTTTCTCAGAAACCTTCTTTCCAGATTTCATCTGAGGATATTTCCTTTTTCACCATAGCCCTCTATCGGCTTCCATATATCACTTTGCCAATTCCACAAGAACTGTCTTAGTGAAAGGTTTCTTGAGGGGAAAGCTGTAACTCTGTTAGATGATTTCACAGAACACAAAAAAGTTTCTCAGAAAGCTTCTTTCTCTTTGTTATCGGAGGATATTTCCTTTGGCCCTATAGTCTTCAAAGGGATCCGAAATATCTTTTCTCAGATTCCACAGAAATAAGGCTAGCAAAGAGATCCACGAAGTACAGATGTAAGTCTGTGAGATGAATTAACAGAACACTAAGCAGTTTCACAGAAAGCTTCTTTCCACATTTCATCTGAGGATATTTCCTTTTTCACCATAGCCCTCTATGGGCTTCCAAATATCACTTTGCCAATTCCACAAGAACAGTCTTAGCGAAAGGTTTCTTGAGGGGAAAGCTGTAACTCTGTGAGATGATTTCACAGAACACAAAGAAGTTTCTCAGAAAGCTTCTTTGTCTTTGTTATCGGAGGATATTTCCTTTGGCCATATAGTCTTCAAAGGGATCCGAAACATCTGCTCTCAGATTACGCAGAAATAACGCTAGCAAAGAGATCCACGAAATACAGATGTAATTCTGTGAGATGGATTAACAGAACACTAAGCAGTTTCTCAGAAAGGTTCCTTCCAGATTTCATCTGAGGATATTTCGTTTTACATCATAGCCCTCTATGGGCTTCCAAATATCACTTTGCCAATTCCACAAGAACTGTCTTAGCGAACGGCTTCTTGAGGGGAAAGCTGTAACTCTGTGAGATGATTTCACAGAACACAAATATGTTTCTCAGAAAGCTTCTTTCTCTTTGTTAT
>NW_020259009.1:0-5532 GCF_003255815.1 Theropithecus gelada | reverse complement strand
AGAAACACAGTATTTTTAAAAAATAGAATTGTAGTATTCTTATCTGCAGCTTGTTACTTGTATTTAATAGTGTGTCTTGGGCCTCTGCCTTGATCTTCATTATACTTTATAATGGTCTTAGGATTTTATTGTTGACCATCATGTGTGACTGCCATGTGGTTAGCCTTTCCCATATCAATGAAAGTTTAGAATATATATAACTTTTGTCATAAAAACCAATGTTTTGAGGATTGAACATCCTGGTTCCTGTATCTTGGTACACTTATTCTACGTATTTCTATAGTATAAAATATTTGAATTTGGACTGCTGATTATGAGGCTTGCATATGTTAGAATTTGATAAATACTGAGAAATAATAATGAGGAGAGTGTCCATTTCCCTGCACCCCCCCCAACATTGTTATCAAGCTTCTAATTTTTTCTGATAGGAAAAAAAAGTTCATTTTATTGTATAAATTCTTTGTCAGTGAAGTTTTGCAGCTTTTCATGTGTTTGTTTACTATGTTTCTTTTTGACCTTTAAAAGTTGTTTTGTGGGTTTTTTTTTTTTTTCAGTCTTGCTGCTGTGTATGCAGTGGCACGATCTCGGCTCACTGCAACCTCCGCCTCCTGGATTCAAGCGATTCTCTTGCCCCAGCCTCTGGAGTAGCTGGGATAACAGGCGCCCATCACCACACCCAGCTAATTTTCATAGTTTTAGTAGAGACAAGGTTTTTCCATGTTGGCCAGGCTGGTCTCAAACTCCTGACCTCAGGTGATCTGCCCACCTTGGCCTCCCAAAGTGCTGGGATTGCAGGCATGAGCCCCCACGCCTGCCTAGCCATGCCTTATGTTTTTGCTTTGTCCATGGACAGTAACCTTTTGTCTCTTATGTGCATTACATAGTTTCTTTTAAGATGTCAACTTATAGTTCATTTATGGTCTCTGCTTTATAGAACTTCTAAATTTCTGTATAATCACAGTGACAAATTTTTTTCTGGGTTCATATGTTGCTTAGAAACTCTTCCCTACATCAAAAACATTAAAATATGTTTTCAGATTTTCTTTTATAATTTTCTATTACATATAGGTGATTAATTACTCTTGCATTAATTTTGTGGTATAGTGACACAGAGGAGTTTACCTTTTCCCCCTCAAACGAGGTATTGTTCCAACACAGTATTGCATAAATCTTTTTTCCAGTCATTTGAAATGTCAGTTTTTTATCACTTACCAATTCTCATTATACTTGAGTCTGTTTTAGATTGTCTCTTATATTGATCTGTTAGTTTATAGGAAAGCTGTATTACTTTCTTTTCTTTTTTTTTTTTTTTTGCATCACATTTGTATCTAGCCACATCACCAAACTTTCTTTCCAGTTCTAATAGTTTTTCTACTGATGCTCTGAATTTCCTAGGCAGGTTATCATTTAATCCACAAATAATATTAACTTTCTAATATTTATATTTCTCTATTTCCTTGTCTTACATATTAGCTAGAACTTTTAGAACAACTTTGAATTGCAGTGATAATGGGCTTGTCCTTACTTTGTTTCTGACTCTAAAGTGAAGAATACTTTTAGTGTCTCACTGTTTCATTTGCTGTTAGTATATAATAGGGAGCCTTCATTTCATTAAGGAAGTTTCCTTTGGGTTTATATAAGCCAGGATAATTAAAAAAATTAAAAATAGATGTTGAAAGTGTATAATGTGTGAACTGTAACTCAATAAAGCAGTAAAAAGTGAATGTTAATTTTTTTAATGGCTTTAAAACTATTTTGGTGATTACTATATATTTTTTCTCCTTATTAATAACTACACGCATTTTAAAATTTGTGGTAAGAATGCTTAACATGTGATCTACTCTCTTAACAATTTTTTAACTGTGCAATACTGTGTTGTGGACTATAGATGCAACATTCCACAGTCAATCTCTTGAACTTATTCATCTGGCTTAACTGAAGCTTTAAGCCTGTTGATTAGTAACTCCCCATTTCCCCTCATTGCAGCTCCTGGTGACACCATTCCACTCTTTGACTCTATGACGTTGACTATTTTAGGTACCTCATAGAAGTGGAATTGTGCATTATGTATTTTGTGGGATTGGCTTATTTCAGTTAGCATAATGCCTTTCAGGTTCATCCATGCTGTCTCACATTGAAGAATTTCCTTCTTTTTTTAGGCTGAACAATATTCCATTGCTTATGTATGCTGCGTTTTTATTATTCATCTGTTGATGGACATTTAGTCAGTTTCCACATCTTGACTACTATGAATAGCACTGCAGTGAACATGAGAGTGTTAATATCTCGTTGAGATTTTGATTTCAACTCTTTTGGATAAATACTTAGAAGTGGGATTACTGGATTTTATGGTAGTTCTACTTTTAATTTTTTAAAGATTTTTTTGGTGAACTTCCATCCTGCATTCCATAGCAGCTGCATCATTTGTAATTCCACCTGTGCAAGGATTTCAATTTCTCTACATTCTTGCCAACACTAATTATCTTTTGTTTTTTGGATAATGTCTATCCTGACATGTACATTAGAGTTGTAATCTTTCTGCTGGTAGAAGGTCTTGCTTCAATGGTGATAGCTTCTTACTGATCAGGTGGCTGTGGCAATTTCTTAAAATAAGACAACAATGAAGTTTGCCACATTGATTGACTCTTCCTTTTGTGAAAAATTTCTTGGTAGCATACAATGCTGTTTGATAGCATTTTACCCACAGTAGAACTACTTTCAAAATTGGAGTCAGTCCTCTCAAACCCTGCCACGCTTTATCAACCAAGTTTATGTCATATTGTGAATCCTTTGTTTTCATTTCAACAATGTTCACAGCATGTTCACCAGGAGTAGATTCCATCGCAAGAAATCACTCTCTTTGCTTATCTATAAGAAGCAACTCTTCATCCATTCAAGTTTTATCATGAGATTGCAGCAATTCAGCCACGTCTTCAGGCTCCACTTCTAATTCTAGTTCTCTTGCTGTTTCCACCACATCTGCAGTGACTTCCTCTGCAGAAGTCTTGGAACCCTTAGAGTCACCCATGAGGGTTGGAATCATTTTTAATGTTATATGAGAAGAAAACATTCTAAGAAAATAACAGATAAAGTAGAAAATAAGTTGGAATCAACTGCTTCCCATCTCTTATTGATGTTAGTATTTTGACCTCCATCCATGAATCACAAATATCCTTAATGGCATCTAGAACGGTGAATCCTTTCCAGAGGTTTAAAATTTACCCAAATCCATCAGAGGAATCACTATCTATGACAACTATAGCCTTATGAAATATATTTCTTAAATAATAAGACTTGAAAGTTGAAATGACTCCTTGATCCAGACTGCTTTCCTGCAACCTTAATCTCCTTGTCCATCTCTATCAGAACTCTTGGGTGACCAGCCGCATTGTCAATGAGCAATAATATTTTGAAAGGAATCTTTTTCCTGAGAAGTAGGTCTCAAGAGTGGGTTTAAAATATTCAGTAAATCGTGCTGTGACATATGTGCTGTCATCTAGGCTTTGTTGTTCCATTTGTAGAGTAGAGGCAGAGTAGATTTAGCATAATTCTGAAAAAAGGCCTCAGGATTTTCAAAGTGGCAAATGAACATTGGCTTCAACGGAAAGTCGCCAGCTGCATTAGTCCATAACAGGGTAATTCTGTTTTGGATTTTTCATAAAACCAGCTTTTGGTTTTATTATATTTATGAAGGTTCTCCATTTTATTAACCTCTGCTTATATTTTTATGTCCTTAGTTTTTCTTTTGGTGCACTTTTGTTGTTTTTCTGTGTTTAAAGTTCACATCATTTATTATCAATCATTATTGTGTCCTAGTAAATACATTTAAAAGTTATAACTTTTTCTCTGAAGAAAACTCACACTGCATCCCACGATGTGTGTAGCATTACCATTAATGTTATTTCCGTGTAGTCTGTGATTTGAGTTTTGATCATTTAATCCAAAATCATTTAGAAGAATGTCCTAAAATGTCTAACTAGTTTTAGGCCGGGTGTAGTGGCTCATGCCTGTAATCCCAGCACTTTGGGAGGCTAAGGTGGGTGGATCACGAGGTCAAGAGATCGAGACCATCCTGGCCAACACAGCGAAACGCCGTCTCTACTAAAAATACAAAAATTAGCCAGGCGTGGTGGCACGCACCTGTAGTTCCAGCTACTTGGGAGGTTGAGGCAGGAGAATTGCTGGAACCCAGCAGATGGAGGTTGCAGTGAGCCAAGATCGTCACTGCACTCCAGCCTGGCAACAGAGTGAGACTCCGTCTCCAAAATAATAATAATAATAATTTTTAAAAATGTCTAACTGGTTTCTTCTGTTGTATATTTTGCCTTTAAAATTAACTTGCTACTTATTGAGATGGATGTTCAGTTTTAGTAAATGCTCTATGAGGATTTTTTTAAATGTTCATTCCTTATTTGGGGGAAGTTCAATGTTACATGTTATTATCATGTTATTGATGTGCTATCCTAAATGGTCTAGTACACCAACTTATTTTTCTACTTTATCTGTTTTCTTAGAATGCTATCTTCACATACAACATTAAAAATGAATTTTTCAAAATTGTCTTGTAATTTTCTTTTTTTTTTTTTTTTTGAGACAGAGTCTCGCTCTGTCGCCCAGGCTGGAGTGCAGTGGCTGGATCTCAGCTCACTGCAAGCTCCGCCTCCCGGGTTCACGCCATTCTCCTGCCTCAGCCTCCCGAGTAGCTGGGACCACAGGCACCCGCCACCTCGCCCGGCTAATTTTTTTTTGTATTTTTTAGTAGAGACAGGGTTTCACCGTGTTAGCCAGCATGGTCTCGATCTCCTGACCTCGTGATCCGCCCGTCTCGGCCTCCCAAAGTGCTGGGATTACAGGCTTGAGCCACCGCACCCGGCCTGTCTTGTAATTTTCATAGTGTTTGCTTTATATAGATAGTGCTGTTGTTCATTGCATGATTAATATAGGATTGTACTTTTGATTATTATAAAGGATATTCTTTGCTTCACTTAGTGGTTTTTGCTGTAAATTTTTCCTTGTAGAAAATTAATATTGCCACATCTGCTTTCTTTTTTATGGATTTGCCTGGTTTACCTGTATTTATGTGTTTTTTTTGTTTAAGATTTCTGTGAAATTTTGGTTTAGGTATATTTCTCATTATTAGATTTTTTCTATTCAAATTCCTCTAATACTCATTTTCTAATTGGTGAATTTAACCCATTTTCATATTAACTGTGATAACTGCTGTTTGTACTTCTTTCTGCCGTCTGATTTTATGTTTTCTATTCATTGTGCTTTTCAAAAATTATTTTCTTGATACTTGCTGAATTGTTAGCTATATCCTATTTCTATATTTCCTGGTGGTTTTTCTTAAATTATTAGCAAATATATTCATCTTGATATTAAGAATTCATCAGCATCTAAAACCTGTTACCACCACCGACAGTAGCTAACAGTTATTATTTTCTGTGTGTCTGACAGTATTTTAAGTTTCTTACCAGTATTAACTCAGTAAATCCTCACAACCATCTTGTGAGAAGGGAGTCAGTTATTCCC
>NW_020259008.1:0-5532 GCF_003255815.1 Theropithecus gelada | reverse complement strand
TGTGGAAGCATCCTAGGTGACCAGCAACAGTGGATTTGAGGTTTTTTTTTTTTTTTCTTCTTTAATGTGGTGCATACACATCACAAAATACTACACAGCCATAGGAAGAACACACAATCCTGTCCTAAGCAGCATGGATAGACCTGGGGCTTATTATGTTTAGCAAACCAAGGCAAGAACAGCAAACCAAATACTCAAAAAAAAGAAAAAAGAAAGAAACAAACAAACAAAATGTCTAGAACTTGAGTGATAAATGTCAACTTACAGAACAAAACCAAAGCCAAATTTTTGAAGACAGGAAATAGTGTGATACTATCTTTTGTGGGAACTCTTGGCTTCCCCCAAAATTAGAGAACTGGGGAGAAAGAAGCCTCAGCTCAGAATCTGTGACTGGGTTGGAAGTGGAGGCTGGAAATGTGCTCAAGGTCTTTCCTCCTCCATTCAAAGGAGCCTGGAGTTTTACCAGTGAGCCCAGAGTGAATATTCACCCCACCATCCACCCCGGGAGATCCCTTTAAACCGAGAACGCACAGTGAGGACAGAAACATGAATGTGCACGAACAAGTCCTGAAAGTTCAGAGGGTGATTCTCGATTTCCCCTTGGCACAGAGCAGAAGAACTGTGTCTCTAGGTTCCAGGAAATGCCTGTGAGAGAGCTGTGTCCCCCAGATTCCCTTCAACACAGATAACACCCAGTGCTTAAGCCTACACCCCTTGGGACCAATCCCAAGGAGTGTTGACTAATCTAAACCAAAGGCTCTGATGTTCCACAGGCAGAAAAGAGCAGGTGGACTGCAAAGAGAATCTCTCATGAACGCGGCACCCCCATAGCCCATAGAGACAGTTCTTACCATGATGCCAAGAAACTCTGAGAACAACAAGCCAGACCTCACATATATTTCCATTTTCCTTCTGATTTCACACCCCCTCCTTCAGCCCCTCCTCACAATCAGCAGGGATAACCTGGAGGCTCCTGGGAACCTTTTCCCATTGGGTTTTTCCTGGCATGTAGTTGCCTACCTGGATGAGTCTCCTCGTCACTTATACTCTCCAGCGTCAAGTCTTTAGAAACAAAACCAGCAGGATAAGTCATCAGAGTGACTCACCGACTCCTCCTACTTTAGCTGAAGCTGAATGATGGGTTAGTCTCCCAACCCACGCTGCTTCATACATGATCCCCAAATCTTTCTTCTGGGTTGACAAACCTTCCTACAGCTTCTCGGGCCAGAGCTCTATACTGGTAAAATCACTTTCACGAGAACCCCAAGCCTTTTTCCCAGCACGAAGCCAGAATCAGGTTTCTCTACAATGAACCTAGCAAGTTTTCTCCTCGGGAAATGAGTTATTTCATGGTACATACCGCTTTCTTTCCAAGCTCTTATTGGCAATTATATAAAAGAAAACATGAGAATCAGATTCTGCTGTGCATTTCACACAGATCTGTTATTCTCTGGACCATGATAAAAAACCAGAAGGCAGTAGACTGATTGAGCCATAGGTCAAAATACCCAAAGACTAGCACAGAGGATAGCTATAGAAAAACAAGACCTCTATTCATAGAATTAACCTTTAAATTTAATTTTATATGCAAACACACAATGCTTAATCCAAGGAGGAAAACTGGTATTGTGGAAAATGCCTCAGTATTGCAGTTGATAATGGATGCTGTCATTTAGAAACAGCATAGTGTACCATGTATCAGTTGGGAAGACACTCCTACTGAATTCCAGCCCCACAAGGACAATAGTGTACAGTGTACATAATGTGCATTGCCAGGTTTTTAAATCTAAATTAATTGAGAAGAATCAGGAAAGCAAGATTGTTGTGGGAGACAAAAAAAGTGGGTCTTACCTTGACATCACCATCATCATCATCATCATCACCATCTTCATTATCATCTTCATCTTTGCATTGTGGTGAACATCTTAAAAACAGGCCATCCTCAGGGCACGCTGGAAGGACACAGAGGAAAGATCAGTGCACCGGTGGTTGGTGACTGTGAGTCACTCAGGGAGCCTTGCTGGATGTGGTATATGGAGGTGGTTGATTAACAAGCATGGACTGAGTTGAGGCTGGGCTATTCCACTGAGGGGAAGAGGGATGGCAGAGGAGGGGAGAAGGAAAGACATGAGACATGGAGGTCTTGGCCTTGTACTAGAGGCATCAGGCAGCAACACAAAACAGTCAACCCAAAATGGAAATAAATGCACACTAAGGGTCATTGAAAGAGTGCCTTCCTCCCTCTCAAATGTTTTGAAAGTCTACAAAACAAACAGCATTTTCTTAACGTATTCAAGACCATGTCAGTATACTAGGATCTAATTATGCTGGTGCCACATTTAACATCTGTTTTAAAGGATTTATTACTTGATTAAAAGCCTATTTTATTGGTGAAATGGACTCAATTTTACCCAAATTACTCTACTCTATTAATCACAAATTCTTTTTCACAGAGATCATTTACTGTAATCCCAGCACTTTGGGAGGCCGAGACGGGTGGATCACCAGGTCAGGAGATCGAGACCATCCTGGCTAACACAGTGAAACCCCGTCTCTACTACAAAAATACAAAAAAACTAGCCGGGTGAGGTAGCGGGCGCCTGTAGTCCCAGCTACTCGGGAGGCTGAGGCAGGAGAATGGCGTGAACCCGGGAGGCGGAGCTTGCAGTGAGCGGAGATCGCGCCACTGCACTCCAGCCTGGGCGACAAAGCGAGACTCCGTCTCAAAAAAAAAAAAAAATTCAATATTAAAATGCTATATTTAAAAACAGTGATGATTTCCCATTTGTAAGTCATCTTCTGAAATGACTTCTACACACCCTTTTGGGGCCCTGTGATCAGGGGCTTCAGCAGCTCCTGTGTGACTCTCCCTGGGGAGAGTCACAAACTCCTGGGCTCAAGCAATTCTCCCTCCTCAGCCTCCCTAGCAGCTGGGACTGTAAGTGCATACCACCATGCTGACTAATTAAAAGAAAAAAAAAAATTCAGAGACATGCGGTCTCGCTATGTTGCCCAGGCTAGTCTCACACTCCTGACCTCAAGCTCTTCCCACCTTAGCCTCTCAAAGTGCTAGGATGTGAGCCACCATCCCCGGCCCCAGTAAACAAATACTGATACATTATTACTAACTAAGGTTCATCTTGATTCAGATTTCTTTACTATTTCCCATAATGTCCTTTTCCTGTCCCAAGATCTCATCCAGGAGACCATACTATGTTTAGTTCTTAAGTCTCCTCAGGATTGCTGGAGTGCAGTGACTTCATCTCGGCTCACTACAACCTCTGACCATCGAGTTCAAGCTATTCTCCTGCCTCAGCCTCCCCAGTTGCTGGGATTACAGGCACCTGCCACCATGCCCAGTTAATTTTTTTTTTTTTTTTTCCAGAGGGAGTCTCCCTCTGCCCCCCAGGCTAGAGTGCAGTGGGACAATTTTGGCTCACTGCAACCTCTGCCTCCTGGGTTCAAACGATTCTCCTGCCTCAGCCTCCCTAGTAGCTGGGATTACAGGTGTATACTGCCACTCACTGTCTTTTTTTTTTTTGGAGAGAGAGTTTGAGATGGGGTTTTACCACATTGGCCAGGCTGGTCTAGAACTCCTGGCCTCAGGTCATCCTCTCACCTCAGCCTCCCCAAGTGCTGGGATTACAGGTGTCAGCCACTGTGCCCGGGCTATTCTGCACTTCACTTGCAAAATATTTTTTCCTTTACAATAAATTGCTCTATGCTGCATCACCTTTCCTGTGTGATTCTTATTTAAACTCTTTATTTAATTATTTATTCTTTTTGAAACAGGGTCTCACTATGTTGCCCAGGCTGGTCTCAAACCTTTGAGCTCAACCAATCTGCCCACTGTGGCCTCCCAAAGTGCTGGGATGACAGGCATTAGTCATCACACCCAGCCTAAATTCTTTGAAACTGACAACTGCAGCCCCAAAACATTGTACCACTACTATCTTCTACAATGAAGAAACATTGTACCACTACTATCCAGCCTGGTCGACAGTGTAAGGCCTCATCTCACAAAAGGAAAAAGATATATTCAAAATAAATAAATAAATATATATATATATATTTTTTTTAAAACAGGGTATCCCAGTCATGCACGGTAGCTCACACCTGTAATCCTTGCACTTTGGGAGGCCGAGGAAGGTGAGTCATCTGAGGTCAGGAGTTCAAGACCAACCAGGCCTACATTGTGAAACCCCGTCTCTACTAAAACAAAACCCACAAAAATTAGCTGGACACGGTGGAAGGTGCCTGTAATCCCTGCTACTTGGGAGGCTGAGGCAGGAGAATCATTTGAACTTGGGAGGCGGAGGTTGCAGTGAGCCCAAGAGTGCAGCAGTGCCCTCCAGTCTGGGCTCCTACAGAGTGAGACTCCAGCTCAAAAACAAATTCAAACAAAAAAGACAGGGTCTCCCTCTGTTGCCCAGACCAGAGTGCAGTGACACGGTCACAGCTCACTGCACCCTTGACCTCCCAGGCTCAACTGATTCTCCTGCCTCAGTAGTTGGGACTACTGGCACACATCACCATGCATAGCGAACTTTTTAATTTTTTGTGCTGATGGTCTCGCTATGTTGCCCAGGCTGGTCTTGAACTCTTGGCCTGAAGTGATCCTCCTACCAAGTCCTCCTTACAAAGAGCTGGAATCACTTTGTAAGGTGAGCCACCGCACCTGTCCCCCCGAAGCTGCCTATTCCTTGAGCATGATGTGTAGCAAGGGGAACTAGAGAGCAGCACCGTGGGGAAGGAACAGGACTGCCACCCTGAGCTATGTGACGTTAGGCCAGACCCCTCTTCTCCAAGCGAGATCAACAACATGAGTGATCTCGGGAGCCCGTGCCCACTCAGACAGCCTGGATTTTAGCTTCGTAGGTGGATGGGAACCAGTGAAGGTTTAGAGATGCTGGAAGAACCTTTTTCCTGGGAGAGCTTTCCAAATAGGGAACAAACAGAGCCACCCTGGGCCCCACTGAGGGAGGATCCTACCAGAAGCTCTCACCTCTGTCTCACTCCACACCGGTGGTGACGGTGATGTCATCGATAGAGGTAGTCGGTGTCATGTACAGAGAAGCACAGACCGCTGCAGTCCCGTGTAGTTGAAGAAGTCAAAGTCTGTGTTCTGGACAAAGTAACCCGTGGGATACCTAGGGTGGGAGGACTGTGGTTCACTGGGCCCTTGCCATGGGTCTTTTGCCCTCAGCTCACTTGCCTCCCCAGATCCAGGGCCTCCTCTCTGTGAAGGCCTATTTTTAAATAATACTTAATTTTCTTTCATTTTACTAATAATTTGGAGCACAATTATACAATGATGTTAACTTTTTTGGGGGGTGGGACGGGGTCTTACTCTGTCTCCCAGGCTGGAGTACAATGGCTTAATCATGCTTCCCTGCTGCCTCAAATTCCTGGGCTCAAGTGATCCTCCCACCTCAGCCTCCCAAACAGGTGGGACTACAGCCACACACCACCATGCCCAGCTCATTTTTCTATTTTTGTGGAGACAGGGTCTTGCTATGTTGCCCAGGGGGG
>NW_020259007.1:0-5537 GCF_003255815.1 Theropithecus gelada | reverse complement strand
AAAAACCTTCTTTCTCTTCGTTATCCCATCATATTCCCTTTGGCCCTATAGTCCTCATAGGGATTCGAAATATCTGTTCTCAGATTCCACAGAAATAAGGCTAGCAAAGATATCCATGAAATACAGATGTAACACTGTGAGTTGAATTAACAGAACACTAAGCAGTTTCCCAGAACGCTTCTTTGCAGGTTTCATCGGAGGATATTTCCTCTTTCACCATAGCCCTCTATGGGCTTCCAAATATCACTTTGCCAATTCGACAAGAACTGTCTTAGCGAAAGGCTTCTTGTGGGGAAAGCTGTAACTCTGTGAGATGATTTCACAGAACCCGAAGAAGTTTCTCAGAAAGCTTCTTTCTCTTTGTTATCGGAGGATATTTCCTTTGGCCCTATAGTCTTCATAGGGTTTTGAAATATCTGTTCTCAGATTCCACAGAAATAAGGCTAGCAAAGAGATCCACGAAATACAGATGAAACACTGTGAGTAGAAGTCACACATCACAGTGCAGTTTCTCAGAAAGCTTCTATCCAGATTTCATCTGAGGATATTTCCTTTTTCACCATAGCCCTCTATGTGCTTCGAAATATCACTTTGTCAATTCCACAAGAACTGGCTTAGCGAAAGGCTTCTTGAGGGGAAACATGTAACTCTGTGAGATAATTTCAGAGAACAGAAAGAATTTCTCAGAAAGCTTCTGTCTCTTTGTTATCGGAGGATATTTCCTTTGGCCCTAGAGTCTTCAAAGGGATCCGAAATATCGGTTCTCAGATTCCACAGAAAGAAGGCTATTAAAGAGATCCACGAAATACAGATGTAACTCTGTGAGATGAATTAACAGAACACTAAGCAGTTTCTCAGAAAGCTTCTTTCCAGATTTCATCTGAGGAAATTTCCTTTTTCAACATAGCCCTCTATGGCCTTCCAAATATCAATTTGCCAATTCCACAAGATCTGTCTTAGCGAAAGGCTTCTTGAGCGGAAAGATGTAACTCTGTGGGATGATTTCACAGAACACAAAGAAGTTTCTCAGAAAGCTCCTTTGTCTTTGATATCGAAGGATATTTGCTTTACCCTATAGTCTTCAAAGGGAACCGAAATATCTGTTCTCAGATTCCACAGAAAGCAGGCTAGCAAAGAGATCCACGAAATACAGATGTAACTCTGTGAGTAGAAGTCACACATCACAGAGCAGTTTCTCAGAAATCTTCTTTCCAGATTTCTTCTGAGGATATTTCCTTTTTCACCATAGCCCTCTATGTGCTTCCAAATATCACTTTGTCAATTCCACAAGAACTGGCTTAGCGAAAGGCTTCTTGAGGGGAAAGCTGTATCTCTGTGAGATGATTTCAGAGAACACAAAGAAGTATCTCAGAAAGCTTCATTCTCTTTGTTATCGGAGGATATTTCCTTTGGCCCTGTAGCGTTCAAAGGGATCCAAAATATCTGTTCTCAGATTCCACAGAAATAAGTCTACCAAAGAGATCCACGAAATACAGATGTAACTCTGTGAGATGAATTAACAGAACACTAAGCAGTTTCTCAGAAAGCTTCTTTCCAGATTTCATCTGAGGATATTTCCTTTTTCACCATAGCCCTCTGTGGGCTTCCAAATATCACTTTGCCAATTCGACAAAACTGTCTTAGGGCAAGGCTTCTTGAGGAGAAAGCTGTAACTCTGTGAGATGATTTCACAGAACCCAAAGAAGTTTCTCAGAAAGCTTCTTTCTCTTCGCTATCGAAGGATATTCCCTTTGGTCCTATAGTCTTGAAAGGGATCCGAAATATCTGTTCTCAGAATGCACAGAAATAAGGCTAGCAAAGAGATCCAAGTAATACAGATGTAACTCTGTGAGATGAATTAACAGAACACTAAGCAGTTTCTCAGACAGCTTCCTTCCAGATTTCATCGGAGGATATTTCCTTTTTCACCATAGCCCTCTATGGGCTTCCAAATATCACTTTGCCAATTCCACAAGAACTGTCTTAGCGAAAGGCTTCTTGATGGGAAAGCTGTAACTCTGTGAGATGATTTCACAGAACACAAAGAAGTTTCTCAGAGAGTTTCTTTCTCTTTGTTATCGGAGGATATTTCCTTTACCCTGTAGTGTTCATAGGGATTCGAAATATCTGTTCTCTGAATCCACAGAAACAAGGCTAGCAAAGAGATCCACGAAATACAGATGTAACTCTCTGAGATGAATTAACAGAACACTAAGCACTTTCTCAGAAAGCTTCTTTCCAGATTTCATCTCCTGATATTTCCTTTTTCACCATAGCCCTCTATGGGCTTCCAGATATCACTTTGCGAATTCCACAAGAACTGTCTTAGCGAAAGGCTTCTTGACGGGAAAGATGTACCTCTGTGAGATGATTTCACAAAACCCAAAGAAGTTTCTCAGAAAGCTTCTTTCTCTTTGTTATCGGAAGATATTTCCTTTGGCGCTATAGTCTTCAAAGGGATCCGAAATATCTGTTCTCAGATTCCACCGAAATAAGGCTAGCAAAGAGATCCGCGAAATACAGATGTAACTCTGTGAGATGAATTAACAGAACACTAAGCAGTTTCTCAGAAAGGTTCTTTCCAGATTTCATCTGAGGATAATTCTTTTTTCACCATAGCCCTCAATGGGCTTCCAGATATCACTTTACCAGTTCCACAAGAACTGTCTTAGCCAAAGGCTTCTTGAGGGGAGAGCTGTAACTCTGTGAGATGATTGCACAGAACACAAAGAAGTTTCTCGGAATGCTTCTTTCTCTTTGTTATCGGAGGAAATTTCCTTTAGCCCTGTAGTCTTCATAGGGATTCGAAATATCTGTTCTCAGATTCCACAGAAATAAGGCTAGAAAAGAGATCCACGAAATACAGATGTAACTCTGTGAGATGAATTTACAGAACACTAAGCAGTTTCTCAGAAAGCTTCTTTCCAGATTTCATCGGAGGATATTTCCTTTTTCACCATAGCCCTCTATGGGCTTCCAAATATCACGTTGCAAATTCCACAGGAACTGTCTTAGCGAAAGGCTTCTTGAGGGGAATGCTGTAACTCTGGGAGATGATTTCACAGAACACAAAGAAGTTTCCCAGAAATCTTCTTTCTCTTTTTTATCGGAGGACATTTCCTTTGGCCCTTTAGTCTTCAAAGGGATCCAAAATATCTCTTCTCACATTCCACCAAAGTAAGGCTAGCAAAGAGATCCACGAAATACAGATCTAACTCTGTGAGATGAATTTACAGAAAACAAAGCAGTTTCTCAGAAAGCTTCTTTCCAAAATTCATCTGAGGATATTTCCTTTTTCACCATAGCCCTCTATGGGCTTCCAGATATCACTTTGCCAATTCCACAAGAGCTGTCTTAGCGAAAGCCTTCTTGAGAGGAAAGCTGTATCACTGTGAGATGATTTCACAGAACCCGAAGAAGTTTCTCAGAAAGCTTCTTTCTCTTTGTTATTCTAGGATATTTCCTTTGGCCCTATAGTCTTCATAGGGATTCGAAATATCTGTTCTCACATTCCACAGAAATAAGGCTAGCAAAGAGATCCACGAAATACAGATGTAACTCTGTGAGATGAATTAACAGAACACTAAGCAGTTTCTCAGAAAGCTTCTTTCCAGATTTCATCGGAGGATATTTCCTTTTTCACCATAGCCCTCTGTGGGCTCCCAAATATCACATTGCCAATTCCACAAGAACTGTCTTAGCGAAAGGCTTCT
This sequence comes from Theropithecus gelada, assembly GCF_003255815.1. NCBI lineage: Eukaryota > Metazoa > Chordata > Mammalia > Primates > Cercopithecidae > Theropithecus > Theropithecus gelada. The sequence continues at coordinate 1,824 of NW_020259007.1, read as the reverse complement.
TGATGGGAAAGCTGTAACTCTGTGAGATGATTTCACAGAACCCAAAGAAGTTTCACAGACATCTTCTTATTCTTTGTTATCGGAGGATATTTCCTTTGGCCCTATAGTCTTCAAAGGGATCCGACATATCTGTTCTCAGATTCCACAGAAATAAGACTAGCAAGGAGATCCACGAAATACAGATGTAACTCTGTGAGATGAATTAACAGAATACTAAGCAGCTTCGCAGAAAGCTTATTTCCAGATTTCAAGAGAGGATATTTCCTTTTTCACCATAGCCCTCTAAGGGCTTCCAGATATCACTTTGCGAATTCCACAAGATCTCTCTTAGCGAAAGGCTTCTTGAGGTGAAAGCTGTAACTCTGTGATATGATTTCACAGAACCCGAAGACGTTTCTCAGAAAGCTTCTTTCTCTTTGTTATCAGAGGATATTTCCGTTGTCCCTATAGTCTTCATAGGGATTCAAAATACCTGTTCTCAGATTTCACAGAAATAAGGCTAGCAAAGAGATCCACGAAATACAGATGTAACCCTGTGAGATGAATTAACAGAACACTAAGCAGTTTCTCAGAAATCTTCTTTCCAGATTTCATTGGAGGATATTTCCTTTTTCACCATAGCCCTCTATGGGCTTCCAAATATCACTTTGCAATTCCACAAGAACTGTCTTAGCGAAAGGCTTCTTGAGGGGAAAGCTGTAACTCTGTGAGATGATTTCACAGAACGCAAAGTAGTTTCCCAAAAACCTTCTTTCTCTTCGTTATCCCATCATATTCCCTTTGGCCCTATAGTCCTCATAGGGATTCGAAATATCTGTTCTCAGATTCCACAGAAATAAGGCTAGCAAAGATATCCATGAAATACAGATGTAACACTGTGAGTTGAATTAACAGAACACTAAGCAGTTTCCCAGAACGCTTCTTTGCAGGTTTCATCGGAGGATATTTCCTCTTTCACCATAGCCCTCTATGGGCTTCCAAATATCACTTTGCCAATTCGACAAGAACTGTCTTAGCGAAAGGCTTCTTGTGGGGAAAGCTGTAACTCTGTGAGATGATTTCACAGAACCCGAAGAAGTTTCTCAGAAAGCTTCTTTCTCTTTGTTATCGGAGGATATTTCCTTTGGCCCTATAGTCTTCATAGGGTTTTGAAATATCTGTTCTCAGATTCCACAGAAATAAGGCTAGCAAAGAGATCCACGAAATACAGATGAAACACTGTGAGTAGAAGTCACACATCACAGTGCAGTTTCTCAGAAAGCTTCTATCCAGATTTCATCTGAGGATATTTCCTTTTTCACCATAGCCCTCTATGTGCTTCGAAATATCACTTTGTCAATTCCACAAGAACTGGCTTAGCGAAAGGCTTCTTGAGGGGAAACATGTAACTCTGTGAGATAATTTCAGAGAACAGAAAGAATTTCTCAGAAAGCTTCTGTCTCTTTGTTATCGGAGGATATTTCCTTTGGCCCTAGAGTCTTCAAAGGGATCCGAAATATCGGTTCTCAGATTCCACAGAAAGAAGGCTATTAAAGAGATCCACGAAATACAGATGTAACTCTGTGAGATGAATTAACAGAACACTAAGCAGTTTCTCAGAAAGCTTCTTTCCAGATTTCATCTGAGGAAATTTCCTTTTTCAACATAGCCCTCTATGGCCTTCCAAATATCAATTTGCCAATTCCACAAGATCTGTCTTAGCGAAAGGCTTCTTGAGCGGAAAGATGTAACTCTGTGGGATGATTTCACAGAACACAAAGAAGTTTCTCAGAAAGCTCCTTTGTCTTTGATATCGAAGGATATTTGCTTTACCCTATAGTCTTC
>NW_020259006.1:0-5537 GCF_003255815.1 Theropithecus gelada | reverse complement strand
ATATACCCAAAGGATTATAAATTATGCTGCTATAAAGACACATGCACACGTATGTTTATTACAGCACTATTCACAATAGCAAAGACTTGGAATCAACCCAAATGTCCATCAGTGACAGATTGGATTAAGAAAATGTGGCACATATACACCATGGAATACTATGCAGCCATAAAAAAGGATGAGTTTGCATCCTTTGTAGGGACATGGATGCAGCTGGAAACCATCATTCTTAGGAAACTATCACAAGAACTGAAAACCAAACACCGCATGTTCTCACTCATAGGTGGGAACTGAACAATGAGATCACTTGGACTCAGGAAGGGGAACATCACACACCGGGGCTTATCATGGGGAGCGGGGAGGGGGGAGGGATTGCATTGGGAGTTATAGCTGATGTAAATGACGAGTTGATGGGTGCAGCAGACCAACATGGCACAAGTATACATATGTAACAAACCTGCACGTTATGCACATGTACCCTACAACTTAAAGTATAATAATAATAAATAAATTTAAAAAAAAAAAAAAAAAAAAAAGAAAACAGAAATTGAGAAGTGGGGCCTAATGAAACTCAAGAGCTTCTGCGTGCAAGAGAAACTATCAAGGAAGTAAACAGCAAAATATTTTGCTCCCTACAGACTGGGAGCAAAATATTCACAAACTATATATCTGACAAAGGTCTAATATCCAGAATCTATAAGGAACTTAAACAAATCATCAAGCAAAAAACCCCATTAAAAAGAAGGCAAAGGACACGAACAGACATTTCTCAAAAGAAGACATACAAGCTGCCAACAAACATGTGAATAAATGGTCATCATCACTAATGTTCAGAGATATGCAGATCAAAACCACAATGAAATACTATCTACTGCAGTCAGAATGGCTATTATTAAAAAATCAAAAAACAACAGATGTTGTCAAGGCTGTAGAGAAAAGGGAACACTCATACACTCTTGGTGGGAATGTAAATTAGTTCAACCACTGTGGAAAGCAGTCTGGAGGTTTTTCAAAGAACTCAAAATAGAACTACCATTCAACCCAGCAATCCCATTACAGGATATATCCAAAAGTAAACAAAGTGTTCTACCAAAAAGACACAAGCACTTGCATGTTTATCACAGCACTATTTACAATAACAAAGACACCACCAAGCTCAGTGGCTCACACTTGTAATCCCAGCAATTTGGGAGGCAGAGGCAGGCAGATCCCCTGAGGTCAGGAGTTCAAGACCAGCCTAGCCAACATGGTGAAACCTCATCACTACTAAAATTACAAAACTTAGCTGGGCATGTTGTTGCATGACTGTAATCCCAACTACTTGGGAGTCCGAGGAAGCAGAACCTCTTGAACCCAGGAGGCAGAGGTTGCAGTGAGTCAAGATTACACCACTGCACTCCAACCTAGGAGACAAAGAGAGATCCATCTCAAAAAACAAAAATATAGCAAAGACATGGAATCAACCTAAATGTCCATCAATAGTGGGCTGGATAAAGAAAACGTGGTACATATACACAATGGAATACTACACAGACATGAAAAATAATAAAATTATGTCCTTTGCAGCAACATGGATGTAGCTAGAGGTCATTATGCAAAGTGAATTAATGCAGGAACAAAAAAAAACCAGAAATATTGAATGTTCTTACTTATAACAAGGAGCTAAACATTGGCTACTCATGAACATAAAGATGGCAGCAATAGAAACTAGGAACTACTAGAGAGGGAAGGGAGGGAGAAGGGAAGTTTGAAAAACTGTTGGGTACTATGCTCACTATCTGGGTGATGGGATCAATCAAACCCCAAACCTCAGCATCATGCAATACACCCAACTAACAAAAGTACATGTGTACCCCCTGAATCTGAAGTAAAACTTGAAAAAAAATGCATGCCTTCAACAAGGAGCTTTCTTTGCTTTGCAATAGATCTCACTATTGGAAGGGAAATTAATATATGTGAAATGTTGGCTGGGTACCAGAAATAACAAATTCCTAGTACATCAGCCTGTTCTCTTGTTTTGCAGTTGAAAAAAAAAAATTTACCACTAGCTTAATGACATATTTAAAATACTAGGGTATATCAAAAATGTCATCATTTTTTAATATTAGGCCAGTATGAGACTGTTCTCTATTTGGGAATTAGCTGTTTCTCCTCTCTGAGGAAATTAGTCATCCCAAAAGACAATCAAATGCTGACATTTGACATGCCTAATAAACTACTAGGACCCTTCACCACCATGTTCCAGTGAGGCCCACCAGTCGATAAGCCCTGCCCACATGTACATCCACACACTCATATACACACCCACACCCACCCACCCCCACACACACACACACTCACAAAGCTGACAGCCAGGTTTTTGATGCCTTGCCCTGAAATACAAGCTAATCAACAAGGAAAGAATCACCAGGCATTTTAGGAAATACTCTAACATGGAAGAAAATCCCAGAGAAAATCAGATTTCCACAGAAATAGGGGAAATAGAGAGAATACAAAACTAAACAAAAATACTAAACAACTCATAATTAATGCCCCTAGAAATAGGAAAATGTATCTACATTTCAAAGTATTACTTAAAAGAATATATGAAGAACAAGAAAAATCTTCTTAGAAATTAAAAACTGTATAGCAGAAATAAAAACTTTAATAAACGTTTGAAATATGAACTTAAAAGATCAGAAAGATAAACAGATGGAAAATAGTAAAGAAAAGATTTTTAAACAATTAGACCCTTACTCCAGGGGTTCAATATCAAGCTAATAGTGTTCTCACAAAGGGAAAACTCAGAGGACATTATTCAATCAGAATACAAGAAAATATCCCAACACTGAAAGGTACTAGTTTTCCAATAAAATGTGCTCAGCACAATAAATGAAAGATGACCCAAACTAAAACAGATTACTGTATATGAGACCTTAAATGTCTAAATAGAGGAATAAAAGCCACATACCAAGACAGACTCAGAATAACATCAAATTTCTCAAGATTAGAACGTGCAGACAATAGAAGAATGCCTTTAAATGTCTTTTGATCACATGAATAGACTTATTGTAACATGGAATGCTGAAGATTAGTGCCATTAGAGTATCTAATTCTGACTTCAACTTTTAAAATAATTAAAATCAATAAAATCAAAAAAATCAAAACAGGATAGTTACCAGAATAACAGTGCCATTATAACCACATTAAAAAGAAAAGCTTCCATCAAAATTTTATGATGTGACAAATCCAGTACAATATATTTTATTAAATATTGTATTCCACTCAATTTTGTAATATTCCGTTTTTTGATGAAAATGTTTTTCAGAAGAGATGCTTCAGATAAAAAGAAAAATTGGAATAGAAATACATATGTTGAGATTTCCCAGTGTTACTGTTACAAAGTACCTTAGATGTCCTGTAATAATTGTTCATAGGTATCTTTAACAAATGAATAATTATTAATATATTTCACAGATAAGTCACTTGATACTTTTTATTGACATACAACTATATAAACTTTTAGTAAAACATTTAAATTGTTTTACTTTGAATCGCCTCACATTTTATAAGTTAGTTTTCATTTCTTCTGCTTCTTTAAAAGGCTTGGCCAGGTTGTTTGTCCATAGTAGGATCAACAAATTTTGAACTGTACTATATTTGTATAATAACTAATTTATCCAACTTAATATGTGGGAAATAATGCCTCTCTCTGTATTTAGATATGTTTATTTGAAACAAAAATAATTAATTTTATGTATGTGATAAGAAACAGCCTATTAAATATATACCTTTTAAAAAATAAGCAGCACAGATAGCAGATACAGAACTCTTTACTATCAGTACTCTTGACTACCAAAAAATGAAGCCACACTCTAGAAAAATGCAAGGTAAGAAAAAATTCAAATTACCCCTTTGGGTAAAAATCATCCCTTTAATAATATTCATTTGTAATTGAAATTCACAGCATATCCCATCAGCCCAAGGTAATCTTCTAAAATGTCATTATACTTGCAATATTATAAGTTTTTTTCAGACCAGTATTTATGGAGGTCACCGTGCTACATCAACAAAACATTTTAACTCCAGTGAGAGTATAGCTTTGTAGCATTAACTCCTTTCACAATTGTCTTTCTAAAAAGATTTTTACTTTAGAAACCTCTAATATATGTAGTTTTCCTCAGATCCAAAGTATCCAAATGTTTTGTAAAAACCAACATTTTGTAGTAGACATTCAAGGGTAATCTTATAGCAGTTCAGTTTCTTGCTTAGCAAAGTACAAGTTGATAACAATTTGCCAAGCTGTCTTCCCTGCATTCATTACTAACAGCATCTACTCTTTCTCTCTTAGCACAGGAATGGATGAATTTACGTTCTATTATCAGAGTTGCCATAGCAACACTCTGTCACCGAGTCACATCTTCCACAACTATAACATAATGATCCCCAGATTTCTTTGTATGCTCAAAAGACTTTATACATTATCAGGGTTGACAACTCCAGTGGCGGTTCACTGACCCAGTACCTTAAAAAAAAAAAAAACCCTATGTTAGTTGTATTAGTCCATTTTCATACTACTATGAAGAAACACCCAAGACTGGGTAATTTATAAAGAGAAAGAGTTTTAATGGACTCACAGTTCCACGTGGCTGGGGAGGCCTCACAATCATGGCAGAAGGTGAAGGAGGAGCAAGGCACATCTTACGTGGCGACAGGTGAGAGAGCATGTGCAGGGGAACTGTCCTTTATAAAGCCATCAGATCTCGTGGGACTTATTCACTATCATGGGATTAGTACAGGAAAAACCCACCCCCGTGATTCAGTAGGACTTGCAGGGATTATGGGAGCTACAACTCATGATGAGATTTAGGTGGCAACACAGCCAAACCATATCATCAGTAGACAAAGAGGCCTTAAACCAAGCCTTCTGGCAAGATGTGTTGGAGAAATAACTGTAGCATATGTACCTGTATTCTGATTCTAGTCCACTTCTTTTTTTTTTTAATTATTTTTTATTATTATACTTTAAGTTCTAGGGTACATGTGCATGACGTGCAGGTTTTTTACATATGTATACTTGTGCCATGTTGCTGTGCTGCACCCATCAACTCGACAGCACCCATCAACTCGTCATTTACATCAGGTATAACTCCCAGTGCAATCCCTCCCCCCTCCCCCCTCCCCATGATAGGCCCCGGTGTGTGATGTTCCCCTTCCTGAGTCCAAGTGATCTCATTGTTCAGTTCCCACCTATGAGTGAGAACATGCGGTGTTTGGTTTTCTGTTCTTGTGATAGTTTGCTAAGAATGATGGTTTCCAGCTGCATCCATGTCCCTACAAAGGACACAAACTCATCCTTTTTTATGGCTGTATAGTATTCCATGGTGTATATGTGCCACATTTTCTTAATCCAGTCTGTCACTGATGGACATTTGGGTTGATTCCAAGTCTTTGCTATTGTGAATAGTGCTGCAATAAACATACGTGTGCATGTGTCTTTATAGCAGCATGATTTATAATCCTTTGGGTATATACCCAGTAATGGGATGGCTGGGTCA
>NW_020259005.1:2133-5541 GCF_003255815.1 Theropithecus gelada | reverse complement strand
CAAGCCAAATGTTCATCAGTGATAGACTGGATTAAGAAAATGTGGCACATATACACCATGGAATACTACGCAGCCATAAAAAAGGATGAGTTCATGTCCTTTGTAGGGACATGGATGAAGCTGGAAACCATCATTTTCAGCAAACTATCGCACGGACAGAAAGCCAAACACTGCATGTTCTTGCTCATAGGTGGGAATTGAACAATGAGAACACTTGGACACAGGAAGGGGAACATCACACACAGGGGCCTATTGTGGGGTGGGGGGAGGGGGGAGGGATAGCATTAGGAGATATACCTAATGTAAATGACCAGTTAATGGGTGCAGCACACCAACATGGCACATGTATACATATGTAACAAACCTGCACATTGTGCACATGTACCCTAGAACTTAAAGTATAATAATAATAAAAAAAAATAATGAGCCTCTTTTGATCACACTTGAATTTATTTCAATGAGGTGACTTAGAGTGGAGCCCCTACATAACTTCAGGATGGAGCTGGTTACCAGAAAAACCAAATGATTAGGGAATTGTAACTTCCAGCCCCATCCACCAACCTCTGGGAATGGGGGAAAGCTGGAGATTAAGCTCTATAAAAACTCTTGAGCCAGGCATGGTGGTCCACACCAGCAGTCCCAGCTACTTGGGAGACTGACGCAGGAGGATCCCTTGAGTCCAGTAGGTTAAGGCTAGTCTGGGTGACATAGTGAGGCCCTAGTTTTTTCTTGTTTGTTTGTTTTTTGTTTTTTTGTTTATTTTGAGATGGAGTCTCTCTCTGTTGTCCAGGAGGCTGGAATGCAGTGGCGCGATCTCGGCTAGCTGCAAGCTCTGCCTCCCGGGTTCACGCCATTCTTCTGCCTCAGCCTCCTGAGTAGCTGGGACTACAGGCGCCTGCCACCATGCCTGGCTAATTTTTTTTGTATTATTATTATTATTTTTTTAGTAGAGATGGGGTTTCACCGTGTTCACCGTGTTAGCCAGGATGGTCTCGATCTCCTGACCTCGTGATCTGCCTGCCTTGGCCTCCCAAAGTGCTGGGATTACAGGCATGAGCCAAAAAAGACCATTCTTCCCCTACTGAATTGTAATGGAGAGTTCATTATGAATCAAGCAACTCTATGTGTGGGTCTATTTCTGTACTCTTTATTCTGTTGCATTGAGTTCTAGCACCAATACCACAGTATATTAATATATATACATATATATTTATCTTTATAAAATATCTGTTTCTGGTAGTGTAAGTCTCCAACTTCTTCAAAATTTTGTTTGCTATTCTAGGTCTTTTGCATTTCCATATACATTTTAAAGCCAGCTTTTCAATTTCTGTTTTAAAAAGGCTTGTTGGGATACTGATTAGGATTATAGTTCATCTACAGATCAACATGGGAAGAGCTGACATCTTAACAATACTAAATCTTCCAATCTATTAACATGGTATACCTATTTATTTATTTAGTTCTTTAATTTCCCTCAGCAATGTTCTTATAATTTTCAGAGTAGAGGTCTTGCACATACATCTTTCATTAGATTTATTCTCACGTGATTGAAGTTCTTACTGCTTTTGTAAATTGTGTGTGTGTGTGTATATATATATGTATTATCTATATTTATTTTTAAATCAGGCAGTCTCCCAAAAAGAATAGGTTCAAAGAGATTCCCAGATTATATTTTTAAAATCTTACTTTCAGCCGGGTGCGGTGGCTCACGCCTGTAATCCCAGCACTTTGGGAGGCCGAGGTAGGTGGGTCACCTGAGGTCAGGAGTTCGAATCCAGCCTGACTAACATGGAGAAACCCCATCTCTACTAAAACTACAAAATTAGCCAGGTGTGGTGGCCCGTGTCTGTAATCCCAGCTACTCGGGAGGCTGAGGCAGGAGAATCGCTTGAACCCAGGAGGCAGAGGTTGTGGTGAGCCGAGATTATGCCATTGCACTCCAGCCTGGGCAACAAGAGCAAAACTCTGTCTCAAATTTTAAAAAAAAGAAAAATATTATTTTCCAAGTGTTGTTGCTAGTAATACCTATTATATAGTGTTTTTGTATCCAATTATCTTGCTAAATTCACTTATTCTAATAACTTAGATTCTTTTTTTTTTTTTTTTTTGAGACGGAGCCTCGCTCTGTCGCCCAGGCTGGAGTGCAGTGGCCGGATCTCAGCTCACTGCAAGCTCCGCCTCCCGGGTTTACGCCATTCTCCTGCCTCAGCCTCCCGAGTAGCTGGGACTACAGGCGGCCGCCACCTCGCCCGGCTAGTTTTTTGTATTTTTTAGTAGAGATGGGGTTTCATCGTGTTAGCCAGGATGGTCTCGATCTCCTGACCTCGTGATCCGCCCGTCTCGGCCTCCCAAAGTGCTGGGATTACAGGCTTGAGCCACCGCGCCCGGCCATAACTTAGATTCTTTTAGATTTTTAAAAAGATTTCCTATGTATACAGTCTTATCATTTGCAAATGAATTATACTTCTTCCTTTACATATCTATATACTGTATTTTTTTTTTCTGTATGCTGTACATCTCTATTTTCTTTATTTTCTTGCCTAACTGGACTGTCTAAAATCTCCAGTACAATGTAAAGCCGACTGGTGATAGCATACATCCTTGTCTTATTCCCACCCTCAAGGGGAAAGTGATTCAACACTGCATTACCAAGTATAGTATTAGCTGTAGTTTATTTATGGATGTCCGTTATTAGATTAAGGCAGTTCTCTATCTCCTTTGCTGAGAGTTTTTATAATAAAAAGATGAATTGTATCAAATGCTTTTTCTGCATCTATTGATGTGTTCGTTTTTATCATTTATTCTGTTAATGTGTCTACTTACATTGATTGAATTTGAACCCTTCATTAAATAAAATTTACAGGAGCCCATTGGTTTGAACTGAACTCCTGCACTAGGCCCAGCACACTAAATCATAATGGAGCCACTCATGCTGAAGGTCCATGCCACCAAGCTGAAACTAAGATCTTTAACTGACCTTCTAAAAAAATGGGGACATAACTTCAGATCAGTGGTGTCAAAAAATACAAATAAAAAATCAGGAGAAGTAATAGCCAAATCCTGAAACAGGCCAAGTTTAGCAGCATGATATGGAAGTCCTCTCTGCTTTGCTCTTTACAAGAAAAGTAACTGGAATCTGAAATAAAGTCAATTAAGATCTTTAAATTTGTTGTAATTTTGGTTTTTGATGCTTTCATAACAGGATATATCCCACTTGGTCATTAAAGAAAAAAACTTTTTTCTCTCACACACTTAACACAGAATATTTCTGTGAGAAGATGTGGGGAAGTTTTTCCCCACACACCAAAGTATTCTCCAGCAGACACCAACTGGGTGTACTGTAATTCATTTAAATTCTTTTTTTTTTTTTTTTTTTTTTTTTTTTTTTTTTTTTTTTTTTTTTTTTTT
>NW_020259005.1:0-2047 GCF_003255815.1 Theropithecus gelada | reverse complement strand
TTTTTTTTTTTTTTTTTTTTTTTTTTTTTTTGAGACGGAGTCTCACTGTGTCTCCCAGGCTGGAGTGCAGTGGCGCGATCTCGGCTCACTGCAAGCTCCGCCCCCCGGGTTCACGCCATTCTCCCGCCTCAGCCTCCCAAGTAGCTGGGACTACAGGCGCCCGCTACCGCGCCCGGCTAGTTTTTTGTATTTTTAGTAGAGACGGGGTTTCACCATGTTAGCCAGGATAGTCTCGATCTCCTGACCTTGTGATCCACCCGCCTCGGCCTCCCAAAGTGCTGGGATTACAGGCTTGAGCCACCGCGCCCGGCCCTTTTTTTTCTTTTTTTTTGAGACGGAGTCTCGCTCTGCCGCCCAGGCTGGAGTGCAGTGGCCAGATCTCAGCTCACTGCAAGCTCTGCCTCCCGGGTTGACATCATTCTCCTGCCTCAGCCTCCCGAGTAGCTGGGACTACAGGTGCCCGCCACCTTGCCCAGCTAGTTTTTTGTGTTTTTTAGTAGAGACGGGGTTTCACTATGTTAGCCAGGACGGTCTCCATCTCCTGACCTCGTGATCCACCCGCCTCAGCCTCCCAAAGTGCTGGGATTACAGGCGTGAGCCACCGCGCCAGGCCCCACGTGTTTTAAATTTTCAATTCAGACTTACCTATATTTGTAAGCACAAAGCTACCTTTCAAGTAAAATATGCTATTTTGAGTGCATGTTCCATTTCTCTTTTCTACCATCGCAGATAATCAAAGGTTGTTCCTTGGGGTTTATGGAACATATAGCAGAGACCTTCTTAGATTTACAGAGCCCCACAGTCACTCAGCCCTTGTGCCCTTTCGCACCCATTCCCTCACCATAGAGTCCATGTGATCGGTAGTAGATTCTTGTCGTGATGCCAGGGTCTCACTGCCTAAAGCTGACGGATACAACAAAGTCAACTTCACTTAGGGAACTACACACTTTAAACAAAAAAAAATAAAAACCCTCCATGAACAAGTACAGAAATATTCACGAGGTGAATTTCTCTTAAGTGTCTAATCCCGGACTTTCTCCCAAGTTTTCACCTTGGCAGGGTCACCCACATCTGCCTTGCAGAACTGCATTTTATCTCCTTTCAATCTAGGTTTGGATATGGCCAAAAATTTTGTATACTTTCTCCTTAGGTCAGTGGACAATTTGTCCAAAGGAAATGTACAGGTTGGATTTTTTTGGTTTTGTTCACAATTTAAGAGCCTTTCAGGCCTTAAAAATTATTACTTTTGGTAATATCACATGCATGTAATAAATTAAAATCATACAAAACATTTATGGTGTCAGGTGTGGTGGTGCATACCTGTAGTCCCAGCTACTCAGGAGGATTGCTTGAGCCCAGGAGGTGGAGGCGAGCCTGGGCAACATAGCGAGATCCCATCTCAAAAAAAAAAAAAATTTAAATTTAAAAACATGTATTTTACAGTGACTATAAAGAATATCCCAGGTCGGGCATGGTGACTCATGTCTGTAATCCCAGTACTCTGGGAGGCTGAGGCAGGCAGATCAGTTGAGGTCAGGAGTTTGAGACCAGCCTGGCCAACATGGTGAAACCCTGTCTCTACTAAAAATACAAAAATTAGTTGTGTATAGTGGTACACGCCTGTAATCCCAGTTACTCATGAGGCTGAGGCAGGAGAATCACTTGAACTCAGGAGGAGGAGGTTTCAGTGAGCTGAGATCACACCACTGCACTCCAGCCTGGGCAACGGAGTGAGACTCCATCTCAAACAAAAAAAAAAGAATATCCTCACCTGTAACCTAAAGATTAACCAGTAACATTCAAAGTCAGTATTCCTTAATACAAAAAGGCCTGGGCCCATTTCCTGGGCATTCTCTAGCTCTTTGACTCAGTCTGAGGCCCTCTTACAGTCTTTGGACAATTCCTTCTACTGCTCTCTTTGCTACGGATTCTGCTCTCTGGGGGACAGGGTCAGAACAGTAGTCATTTTTTAGTCACTGTAATTCTGCTGATTAGCCAGGTTTAAGAATGCTTGAAGTAGTATTTTCTGTCTCTTCCCATTTGGGAA
>NW_020259004.1:0-5547 GCF_003255815.1 Theropithecus gelada | reverse complement strand
TGAGTTCTAGTTTGATTGCACTGTGGTCTGAGAGACAGTTTGTTATAATTTCTGTTCTTGTACATTTGCTGAGGAGTGCTTTACTTCCAATTATGTGGTCAATTTTGGAATAAATGTGATGTGGTGCTGAGAAGAATGTATATTCTGTTGATTTGGGGTGGAGAGTTCTGTAGATGTCTGTTAGGTCTGCTTGCTGCAGAGCTGAGTTCAATTCCTGGATATCCTTGTTAACTTTCTGTCTCGTTGATCTGTCTAATGTTGACAGTGAAGTGTTGAAGTCTCCCAGTATTATTGTATGGGAGTCTAAGTCTCTTTGTAAGTCTCTAAGGACTTGCTTTATGAATCTGGGTGCTCCTGTATTGGGTGCATATATATTTAGGATAGTTAGGTCTTCCTGTTGAATTGATCCCTTTACCATTATGTAATGGCCTTCTTTGTCTCTTTTGATCTTTGATGGTTTAAAGTCTGTTTTATCAGAGACTAGTATTGCAACCCCCGCTTTTTTTTGTTCTCCATTTGCTTGGTAAATCTTCCTCCATCCCTTTATTTTGAGCCTATGTATGTCTCTGCGTGTGAGATGGGTCTCCTGAATACAGCAGACTGATGGGTCTTGACTCTTTATCCAGTTTGCCAGTCTGTGTCTTTTAATTGGACCATTTAGTCCATTTACATTTAAGGTTAAGATTGTTATGTGTGAGCTTGATCCTGCCATTATGATATTAACTGGTTATTTTGCTCGTTAGTTGATGCAGTTTCTTCCTAGCCTCGATGGTCTTTACATTTTGGCATGTTTTTGCCATGGCTGATACCGGTTGTTCCTTTCCATGTTTAGTGCTTCCTTCAGGGTCTCTTGTAAGGCAGGTCTAGTGGTGACAAAATCTCTAAGCATTTGCTTATCTGTAAAGGATTTTATTTCTCCTTCACTTATGAAACTTAGTTTGGCTGGATATGAAATTCTGGGTTTAAAATTCTTTTCTTTAAGAATGTTGAATATTGGCCCCCTTACTTACTCTGGCTTGTAGAGTTTCTGCCGAGAGATCTGCTGTTAGTCTGATGGGCTTCCCTTTGTGGGTAACCCGACCTTTCTCTTTGGCTGCCCTTAAGATTTTTTCCTTCATTTCAACTTTGGTGAATCTGGCAATTATGTGTCTTGGAGTTGCTCTTCTCGAGGAGTATCTTTGTGGCGTTCTCTGTATTTCCTAGATTTGAATGTTGGCCTGCCCTACTAGGTTGGGGAAGTTCTCCTGGATGATATCCTGAAGAGTGTTTTCCAACTTGGTTCCATTTTCCCCCTCACTTTCAGGCACTCCAATCAGACGTAGATTTGGTCTTTTTACGTAATCCCATACTTCTTGCAGGCTTTGTTCATTTCTTTTTCTTCTTTTTTCTTTTGGTTTCTCTTCTCGCTTCATTTCATTCATTTGATCCTCAATCGCTGATACTCTTTCTTCCAGTTGATCGAGTCGGTTACTGAAGCTTGTGCATTTGTCACGTATTTCTCGTGTCATGGTTTTCATCTCTTTCATTTCGTTTATGACCTTCTCTGCATTAATTAGTCTAGCCGTCAATTCTTCCACTTTTTTTTCAAGATTTTTAGTTTCTTTGCGCTGGGTACGTAATTCCTCCTTTAGCTCTGAGAAATTTGATGGACTGAAGCCTTCTTCTCTCATCTCATCAAAGTCATTCTCCGTCCAGCTTTGATCCGTTGCTGGCGATGAGCTGCGCTCCTTTGCCGGGGGAGATGCACTCTTATTTTTTGAATTTCCAGCTTTTCTGCCCTGCTTTTTCCCCATCTTTGTGGTTTTATCTGCCTCTGGTCTTTGATGATGGTGACGTACTGATGGGGTTTTAGTCTAGGTGTCCTTCCTGTTTGATAGTTTTCCTTCTAACAGTCAGGACCCTCAGCTGTAGGTCTGCTGGAGATTGCTTGAGGTCCACTCCAGACCCTGTTTGCCTGGGTATCAGCAGCAGAGCCTGCAGAAGATAGAATATTTCTGAACAGCGAGTGTACCTGTCTGATTCTTGCTTTGGAAGCTTCCTCTCAGGGGTGTACTCCACCCTGTGAGGTGTGGGGTGTCAGACTGTCCCTAGTGGGGGATGTCTCCCAGTTAGGCTACTCAGGGGTCAGGGACCCACTTGAGCAGGGAGTCTGTCCCTTCTCAGATCTCAACCTCCGTGTTGGGAGATCCACTGCTCTCTTCAAAGCTGTCAGACAGAGTCGTTTGCGTCTGCAGAGGCTTCTGCTGCGTTTATTTTTTACTGTGCCCTGTCCCCAGAGGTGGAGTCTACAGAGACAGGCAGGTTTCCTTGAGCTGCTGTGAGCTCCACCCAGTTCGAGCTTCCCAGCGGCTTTGTTTACCTACTTAAGCCTCAGCAATGGCGGGCGCCCCTCCCCCAGCCTCGCTGCTGCCTTGCCAGTAGATCACAGACTGCTGTGCTAGCAATGAGGGAGGCTCCGTGGGCGTGGGACCCTCCTGGCCAGGTGTGGGATATGATCTCCTGGTGTGCCTGTTTGCTTAAAGCGCAGTATTGGGGTGGGAGTTACCCGATTTTCCAGGTGTTGTGTGTCTCAGTTCCCCTGGCTAGGAAAAGGGATTCCCTTCCCCCTTGCGCTTCCCAGGTGAGGCAATGCCTCGCCCTGCTTCAGCTCTCGCTGGTCGGGCTGCAGCAGCTGACCAGCACCAATCCTCCGGCACTCCCCAGTGAGATGAACCCAGTACCTCAGTTGAAAATGCAGAAATCACCGGTCTTCTGTGTCGCTCGCGCTGGGAGTTGGAGACTGGAGCTGTTCCTATTCGGCCATCTTGCTCCGCCCCCGAGATCTGACTTTTTAATCTGAGCATTTAGTGCTATGAATTTTCCTCTTAACACTGCTTTATCTGTGCCCCAGAGATTCTGGTATGTGGTACCTTTGCTCTTATTATTGTCAGAGAACTTATTGATTTCTGCCTTAATTTCATTATTTACCCAAAAGTTTTTCAGGATCATGTTGTTTAATTTCCAGTAATTATATGGTTTTCAGCAATTTTTATACTTGACTTCTATTTTTTATTTATTTATTTATTTTATTATTAGTATACTTTAAGTTCTAGGGTACATGTGCATAATGTGCAGGTTTGTTACATATGTATACTTGTGCCATGTTGCTGTGCTGCACCCATCAACTCGTCAGCACCCATCAACTCGTCAGCACTCATCAACTTGTCATTTACATCAGGTATAACTCCCAATGCAATCCCTCCCCCCTCCCCCCTCCCCATGATAGGCCCCGGTGTGTGATGTTCCCCTTCCTGAGTCCAAGTGATCTCGTTGTTCAGTTCCCACCTATAAGTGAGAACATGCGGTGTTTGGTTTTCTGTTCTTGTGATAGTTTGCTAAGAATGATGGTTTCCAGCTGCATCCATGTCCCTACAAAGGACACAAACTCATCCTTTTTTATGGCTGCATAGTATTCCATGGTGTATATGTGCCACATTTTCTTAATCCAGTCTGTCACTGATGGACATTTGGGTTGATTCCAAGTCTTTGCTCTTGTGAATAGTGCCGCAATAAACATACGTGTGCATGTGTCTTTATAGCAGCATGATTTATAATCCTTTGGGCATATACCCAGTAATGAGATGGCTGGATCATATGGTACATCTAGTTCTAGATCCTTGAGGAATCGCCATACTGTTTTCCATAATGGTTGAACTAGTTTACAGTCCCACCAACAGTGTAAAATTGTTCCTATTTCTCCACATCCTCTCCAGCACCTGTTGTTTCCTGACCTTTTAATGATCGCCATTCTAACTGGTGTGAGATGGTATCTCATTGTGGTTTTGATTTGCATTTCTCTGACGGCCAGTGATGATGAGGATTTTTTCATGTGTCTGTTGGCTATATGAATGTCTTCTTTTGAGAAATGTCTGTTCATCTCCTTTGCCCACTTTTTGATGGGGTTGTTTGTTTTTTTCTTGTAAATTTGTTTGAGTTCTTTGTAGGTTCTGGATATTAGCCCTTTGTCAGATGAGTAGATTGCAAAAATTTTCTCCCATTCTGTAGGTTGCCTGTTCACTCTGATGGTAGTTTCTTTTGCTGTGCAGAAGCTCTTTAGTTTAATGAGATCCCATTTGTCAATTTTGGCTTTTGCTGCCGTTGCTTTTGGTGTTTTAGACATGAAGTCTTTGCCCATGCCTATGTCCTGAATGGTACTACCTAGGTTTTCCTCTAGGATTTTTATGGTATTAGGTCTAACATTTAAGTCTCTAATCCATCTTGAATTAATTTTCGTATAAGGAGTAAGGAAAGGATCCAGATTCAGCTTTCTACTTATGGCTAGCCAATTTTCCCAGCACCATTTATTAAATAGGGAATCCTTTCCCCATTTCTTGTTTCTCTCAGGTTTGTCAAAGATCAGATGGCTGTAGATGTGTGGTATTATTTCTGAGGACTCTGTTCTGTTCCATTGGTCTATATCTCTGTTTTGGTACCAGTACCATGCTGTTTTGGTTACTGTAGCCTTGTAGTATAGTTTGAAGTCAGGTAGCGTGATGCCTCCAGCTTTGTTCTTTTGACTTAGGATTGTCTTGGAGATGCGGGCTCTTTTTTGGTTCCATATGAACTTTAAAGCAGTTTTTTCCAATTCTGTGAAGAAACTCATTGGTAGCTTGATGGGGATGGCATTGAATCTATAAATTACCTTGGGCAGTATGGCCATTTTCACGATATTGATTCTTCCTATCCATGAGCATGGTATGTTCTTCCATTTGTTTGTGTCCTCTTTTATTTCACCGAGCAGTGGTTTGTAGTTCTCCTTGAAGAGGTCCTTTACATCCCTTGTAAGTTGGATTCCTAGGTATTTTATTCTCTTTGAAGCAATTGTGAATGGAAGTTCATTCCTGATTTGGCTCTCTGTTTGTCTGTTACTGGTGTATAAGAATGCTTGTGATTTTTGCACATTAATTTTGTATCCTGAGACTTTGCTGAAGTTGCTTTTCAGCTTAAGGAGATTTTGGGCTGAGACAATGGGGTTTTCTAAATATACAATCATGTCATCTGCAAAGAGGGACAATTTGACTTCTTCTTTTCCTAACTGAATACCCTTGATTTCTTTCTCTTGCCTGATTGCCCTAGCCAGAACTTCCAACACTATGTTGGATAGGAGTGGTGAGAGAGGGCATCCCTGTCTTGTGCCAGTTTTCAAAGGGAATTTTTCCAGTTTTTGCCCATTCAGTATGATATTGGCTGGGGGTTTGTCATAAATAGCTCTTATTATTTTGAGGTACGTTCCATCAATACCGAATTTATTGAGCGTTTTTAGCATGAAGGGCTGTTGAATTTTGTCAAAAGCCTTTTCTGCATCTATTGAAATAATCATGTGGTTCTTGTCTTTGGTTCTGTTTATATGCTGGATTATGTTTATTGATTTGCGAATGTTGAACCAGCCTTGCATCCCAGGGATGAAGCCCACTTGATCATGGTGGATAAGCTTTTTGATGTGTTGCTGAATCCGGTTTGCCAGTATTTTATTGAGGATTTTTGCATCGATGTTCATCAGGGATATTG
>NW_020259003.1:0-5548 GCF_003255815.1 Theropithecus gelada | reverse complement strand
CCTGAATGTGAGAACCAGCACTGTTCACTTTTGAGATGTGGGGCATTGTTCTAAACCCTTCAGAAGGTCTTAGAGGCTGGAGAGAAGTGGGAGCTGTGTGGCTGGGGCCAGACACATCAAATAATGAAGACAGAGAAGGCAATGGCAGGTTAAGATGCCTGCAGGAAACTCAGCTGGAAAAACAGGCAGGAAGGGACCAGAGCTAGTGGGAAAAGTGGCCCATGGAGCAGATACAGCTGACATGTAAAAGGAAGTACTAGAATTTAGCTACAAACTAAACGGTGAAGTAAGAGGCAAAGAGAAATGAACATTAGAAATGCCTCCCGCCGGGCGCGGTGGCTCACACCTGTAATCCCAGTACTTTGGGAGGTCAAGGTAGGTGGATCACCTGAGGTCGGGAGTTCGAGACCAGCCTGACCGACATGGAGAAACCCCTGTCTCTACTAAAAATACAAAACTAGTCAGGCATGGTGGTGTATGCCTGTAATCCCAGCTACTTGGGAGGCAGGAGAATTGCTTGAACCTGGGACGTGGAGGTTGTAGTGAGCCGGGTTTGTGCCACTGTACTCTAGCCTGGGCAACAAGAGCGAAACTCCATTGCAAGAAAAAAAGAGAGAAAGAAAGAAAGAAATGCCTCCCAAGGGCTGGGCACAGTGGCACATGCCTGTAATTCCAGCACTTTGGGAGGCTGAGGTGGGCAAATCACTTGAAGCCAGGAGTTTGAGTCCAGCCTGTGTAACGTGGCAAAACCCTGTTTCTACGAAAAATACAAAACTCAGCTGGGCATGGTGGCGACCACCTGTAGTCCCAACTACTTGGGAGGCTGAGGAGGGAGGATCACATGAGCATGGGAAGTCCAGGCTTCAGTGAGCTGAGATTGCACCACTGCACTCCCAGCCTGGGCAACAGGAGTGCTGTGCCTTACCAGGTTAGAGCCTTGCTGCCTCCCCAGTGTTTCTCCTCTAGTCTCTCTATCTGCTGTGATAAAATGAGCTTCATCTTCCTGAAAACCTGCTTTGATCACTCCTCCTTTCTCCAAGGCCTTTGGTGACTCCACACTAACTAGACAGAGAAATCCAGATTCACAAACCCTCATCCAGCCTCCTTCACAGAAATCCCAGACCCTGTTTCCAACTTCTCCCATCACATCCCATGAGCCCTGCCTCCAGGAAAACCAGTACTTGCTGACTCTGGGGAGTGCCCCTGGCACTCTTGCCTTGTGTTTTAAGCACACCATGCCTCCTTTCCATCAACTCGAATCTGTCCATTCATCAGGTTCGTGCTCAAATCTGTCTTTTTCTGAGAAGACCTCCAAAGCAACTGCAGTCCTCCACCCCATCCATTGAATAAGGAGTCCTGTTCTGCCTTGGACCATTCATTCTGGTGTCCTGGTCTGTTAAGTCCTATGACACTAAGGTTCCACTGGTAGGTCCTACTTGTTTGAGTCCCAACAAGATTGTAAATTGTAAACTGCCACAGTCAGGAATGATGAGTTTTTTATCTTTACATCCCCAACAATACCTAGTATTATAGAAAGCCTGATAAACAGTAAGGGTTCCTTATTTTATTGAATTCTAGTGTTGATTTTATGTTTCTGGCGATGATTTCAATTAGTGGGGGCATAGCTTTTTTTTTTTTTTGAGATGAAGTTTTGCTCTTGTTGCCCAGGCTGGAGTGCAATGGCGTGATCTCAGCTCACCGCAACCTCCACCTCCAGGGTTCAAGCAATTTTCCTGCCTCAGCCTCTCGAGTAGCTGGGATTACAGGCATGTGCCACCACGCCTGGCTAATTTTGTATTTTTAGTAGAGACAGGGTTTCTCTATGTTGGTCAGGCTGGTCTTGAACTCCTGACTTCAGGTGATCCACCTACCTCGGCCTCCCAAAGTGCTGGGATTACAGGCGTGAGCCACCGCGCCCAGCCCACATAGCTTTTACTCTATGATATAGACATCTTAATTTTTCTTAAATAACCCATCATGAAATTGCCATCAGTGAATTCCAATGTGATGCTGGAAGTTGAGAAATGCCAGCAGCCCTCAAACGGCTGTGTTTTGACAAGTGGCCACAAGATCCTGCGTTTGTTTTACAGTGTTGTTAGTTCACATTGATCTCCCACAGTTCAATCAAAATAACAAGAATCAGGTGACTTAACAGAGAACATCAGCCTTTAGAGGAAAGGTTTGCCACATTCAAGTTCTTGTAACTTCCTTAGGAGTCATTGCTAAGTGCTCATTTCGGAACATTTCGAAAATATATTCATTTGTGGATATTGTTGCTTCATTAGCCTTTAAAAAGCTTTGATAACTCAGATATACCCAGTTTAACTCAGTCTGAGTATATCTGATTCTTCTTTTTCTGAAANATTACAGGCGTGAGCCACCGTGCCCAGCTGAGCATATCTGATTCTTTCAGTAAATTCCATGTTCTTTTCTTCATAATAAGTTTTATTTGAACATTTTTAGATGCATAGAGTAGGTGTCAAGATAGTATAGAAAGCTCCATGTACCCCCCTTGCCCACTCTCCCTTAATGCTAAAATCCTATGTAACAATGGTACGATGACCAGAACCAGGGATTTAACCACTAATGACACAACCTATCAGCTAAGCTCCAGACATTGGCTGGATTTCACCAGTGTTCCTGGATCCCATGTGGCATTTACTCAGTGTGCCTCCTTAGTTTCCTCTGCTCTGTGACAGTTTCAACTTTTCCTGTTTTTCACGACCTTCACAACTAGGCATTTCATAGGATGTCCCTTACTTTGGGTTTGTCTGATGTTTTCTCATGATTAGACTGGTGTTAGGGGCTTTTAGGAAGAACACACAGAAGTGAAGTGTCCTTGTCATCCCATCACATAAGGGGTGCCTGACATCCACATGGCATGTTAATCTTGATCACTTGGTTCAGGTGTTGTCTGCCAGGCCTCCTCACTGCAGTTTCAAAATTTCGTCTTCATATTCTGTTTTGTTTGTTTTAGACGGGGTCTCCTCTATCACCCAGACTGGAGTGCAGTGGCGCAGTCTTGGCTCACTGAAGCCTCGACTTCCCGAGCTCAGGTGATCCTCCCGCCTTAGTCTCCCAAGTAGCCGAGATTACAGGGGGTCGGCACCATGCCTAGCTAACATTTGTATTTTTTGTAGAGATGGGGTTTTGCCGTGTTACCCAGGCTGGACTCAAACTCCTGGCCTCTTTATCTGTCTATTCTCTTTCATCTATCTATCTGCCATCTACCATCTATCTACCAACCTACCTATCTACCAATTAAATTAAACTTGAGTTCATGCTGATGTCTTCAAAATAAGTCCAATACCCTAGGCTTCATGCTAGCATTCCCCCCCTTACTTCTTTATAACGCTTTCAGATTTTTTTTTCTTTTTTTGAGACAGAGCCTCACTCTATCACCCAGGCTGGAGTGCAGTTGCACAGTCCTGGCTCACTGCCTCAACCTCCCCAGGCTCAAGTGATCCTTCCACCTTAGCCTCCCAAGTAGCTGGGATCACATGCATTTGCCACCACACCCAGCTAATTTTCATATTTTTTGTAGAGATGGGATTCCACATGTTGCCCAAGCTGGTCTCAAACTCCTGGGGTCAAGCAATCCACCCACCTCAGCCTCCCAAAGTGCTGGGACTACAGGTGTGAGCCACTGTGCCCAGTCTACTTTCAGAATTTTTAACCCATAGCCTGTGAGAAACAAATTTATAAACTAGAGTACAGGCTTAATATATTTCTTTAGCCTTACAGTTTCTGGTTAAAATATAAGCTTTCAAAATTACTTAGGTCAGCTCCTTTTCCCTCAGCCCCTTCACTGAGGTTATACCATACATTTAGAACAAGGTTAGATTCATTTATCACAGTCTGTTTTCCATATTAGGTCTTTAATATGCTGTTTGATTATTTTTTAATCTGCATGCAATAAAGTTCATGCAGTATGAAAACATAAAGTATGAAATTGACAATTGTGTAGACCACCATGTATCCACTATCCTGGTACCATAGGTAAAGTTTCATCACTGTGAAAGTCGCTGGTATGGTTTGGCTCTATGTCCCCATCCAAATCTTACCTTGAATTGTATTACCATAATTCCCATGTGTTGTGGGAGGGACTTGGTGGGAGATAATTTGAATCACAGGGGTGGTTTCCCCTATACTGTTCTCGTGGTAGTGAATAAGTCTCATGAGATCTGATGATTTTATCAGGGGTTTCTGCTTTTGCATCTTCCTCATTTTTTCTTGCTGCCGCCATGTAAGAAGTGCATTGCACCTCCTGCCATGATTCTCAGGCCTCCGCAGCCATGTGGATCTGTAAGTCCAATTAAACCTCTTTTTCTTCCCAATCTCGGGTATGTCTTTATCAGCAGTGTGGAAATGGACTAATACAGTCGCCCTATGTGTCCCTGTGCAATTAATTGCTACCCTCCCCCAAGTCCCTGGCAACCACTGCTGTGTCTTCTGTCCTTGTAGTTTTCCCTTTTCTAAAATGTCATATGAATGGAATTGCACATGTAGACTTTGGAGTTTGGCTTCTTTTTTTTTTTTTTTTTTTTTTTGAGAAGGAGTCACGCTCTGTTGTGAGGCTGGAGTGCAGTGGTACAATCTTGGCTCACTGCAACCTCCGCCTCTTGGTTCAAGTGATTCTCCTGCCTCAGCCTCCCGAGTAGCTGGGACTACAGGTGTGTGCTGCCATGCCTAACTAATTTTTGTACTTTTAGTAGAGGTGGGGTTTCACCATGTTGGCCAGGATGGTCTGGATCTCCTGACCTCGTGATCCACCTGCCTCGGCCTCCCAAAATGCTGGGATTACAGGCGTGAGCAACCATGCCCAGCCTGGCGTTTGGCTTCTTTCACTTAGCAAAATAAGTCTAAGATTCATCCATGTTGTCATGCGTATCAGTAGCTCATTCCTTTTGGTAGTTATGAATAGAACTTCTAGGCTGGGCATGGTGGCTCACACCTATAATCCTAGCACTTTGGGAGGCTGAGATGGGAGGATTGCTTGAGCCAAGGTGTTTGAGACCAGCCTGGGCAACACAGCAAGACCTTATCTCTACAATAAAAGTTAAAAAATTAGCCAGGCATGGTGTCATGTACTTGAGGTGCCAGCTACTCTACTCAAGAGGTTGAAGCAGGAGGATGGCTTGAGCCCAGGAGGTCGAGGCTGCAGTGAGCTGTGATCGTACCATTGCACTCCAGCCTGGGCAACAGAGTGAGACCTTGTCACTAAAAAAAAAAAAAAAAAAAAAAAAAAAGAGAAAAAAATGAATAGAGTTCCTAGAAACATTTCCATACAGGTTTTTGTTTGTTTGAACATAAGTTTTCTATTCACTTTGGTAAATACCTATGATTGGGTCACTGGCATCTCTGGGTTATAGGGAAAGTATCTGTGTAACCAGAGAAGACAGTGCCAAATGGTTTTCCAAAGTGGCTACACCATTTTGCATTCCCCACCAGCAACCAGTGAATTTCTGTCCTCTGCATCCTTGTCAGCATTTGATGGTGTCACTTTATTTAATGATTTATTTTACAGTAGAGTCTATTTTCTTTTTGA
>NW_020259002.1:0-5549 GCF_003255815.1 Theropithecus gelada | reverse complement strand
AGCCCGATCTCCGGGGGTGCCTTCACCTCCGGTCGTGGGGCTCCCAGAAGCCACGGGGCGGGCCGGTTGTGGCGGCTGGGAGCCCGAACGTGGGGCGTGTCAGCCCCCCCGACGTTGGGGCTCCCAGGAGCCATGGGTCGGGTCCGCTGTGGCGGCTTGCAGCCCAAACGCGGGGGGTGCCTTTCTCAGCTCCCGGCCCGCTCCTCTGGCTTCTGGGCACCCATCGTGTCTTTGTTTTTTTTTGGGCTGACTTTTAGAAAACCAATCTGAGAATAAGGTTTATAAAGAGAGTTTCTGAATCCTTAACTGAGGTCAAAATCTTGGAGTGAAAGCCAAAGATGCAGTGTCCAAGGAGTCAGGGGAATGGGGGCATCTTCGAACCCAGAATCAGTCTGCAGTGGGGAGAAAACATGGGCTTCTATGTGCGGCTCTCTGATGACCACTCGGAAAGCAAATGCGTTTCAGTCCAGAAGAAAGTCAAGTGTGGAAATGACTTAAACGGGGCTTATTCCTTGTCAAGCCCTGAGACTAGACTGGAGGCCCCAGGCAGGAGAGGGAGGGCCAGGCCCCATAAGCCTCTCACCACGGAAAATGATGATTGGCCAGGGAACTGCAGAGTGAGTCGACCTTCTTGCCCTCTCTGCAGAGGCCTGGCCCTTGTGAGTGAACCCCCTCACTCCCTCTTCTTATTTAATCTGGCTACTGTTGACATATTAAAGTTGGTGATCATTTGGAACATGAGTGCTAAACTGAATTTTGTTTATTCTAATAATTTATCAGAGCATTTGTATATTTCTAGGAAACAGAATTATACATTATCCTCAGAATTATTTTATCTTTCTTGTTAATAATAACAGTCCTTCCGTCGTCCTGCCTTCCCACTGGGTGTGAGTGCATCTCTGCTAATGTGGGGCATGAGAATGGATGCCAGAGGCAGAGCAACCAGCTCAGAGGCCATAGCAGCTATTTATTTTTTTGTTTATTTATTTATTTATTTTGAGATGGAGTCTCACTCTGTTGCCCAGGCTGAAGTGCAATGGCGCGATCTCAGCTCACTGCAACCTCCACTTCCTGGGTTCAAGCGATTCTCCTGCCTCAGCTTCCAGAGTAGCTGGGATTACAGGCACCCACCACCATGCCGGGCTAATTTTTGGTACTCTTAGTAGAGACGGAGTTTCACCATGTTGGCAAGGTTGGTCTTGAACCCCTGGCCTCGGCTGATTCACCCACCTTGGCCTCCTAAAGTGCTAAGATTACAGGCATGAGTAACCATGCCCTGCCCATTGTGGCTTCTTAATCACAGAGTGAAGAAGGCCTGGACCCAGCATGAAGATGATGAAAAGGGGGAAGAGCAACTCTCTCACCTATAGTGTTGCCAGGCGCTTCCAACTTTCAACATAAGGGACACTAAATAGCTTTCACAACGAAAACAACTGAGATGTTGGGTAAAACCTACAAAAATGTATCTTTGTAAGTGCATTACTGGGCTGGCATTGAAGGATGGAATCCACAGCAGTCGATAAGGAATTGCCGGGAACCAAAGTGGAATTTATTTTTCTGTTTAGACAGTTGCACAGAGGATGGGGCATCAGAAACAAAACCGGATGTCTCTCCAAAATGAGGTCAGAAATCTGACATCTTAGACTTAAAATAAAAGCCCACCTCAGAGCAGGAGCAGCAAGGAGAGCAGTTGTCCCTGCATTGGTGCTGAGTGGAGGGAAAACCACTGACCCTGGGAACCGATGAGAAACAGTCCTCCAGGAGTTCATGTTGGAAGACCTCGAGAGCATGGGTCAAGTCGACGTGGCACCAGGCGGCTTCTGACTTCACCTCTACCCCATGTGAGTGAACATCTTTGCTGAAACAATGCAACCCTGTCCTCAAAATATCTCCCCACTTAAAATTCCAAGAAAGATAAGTCCCCGTGCAAAAAGTTACAAAACATAAGTAAACAAAGTACTGGGGATACATCCAATAATTGAAGAAACAAATTGAGCAGAGCCACAAAAATCCAAAATGTGGAAAAGATCAACTGCTGGCAAAGTATCCACTGCTGTTGCTCCCGTTAAGAGACTGTATTTCATAAAAAGCTAGACACGCCCCTCTGTGGCCTCACACTTGCCTTCTCAGGCATGTCTGCCCCAGAAATGCCTTTGCACTGCCTTCTCCAAGAGACACATACGGGGCAAGAATATTTAGGCAGTGATCGTAGACATAGAAAACACTTGAAAGCCACCCAAATACATCTCTATCAAGGAAAAAAGCTGGCATAGTCACATTGTGGAATATGATACAGCTGTGAAAATGAACTGCCGTTAGAAGCATCAGCAATGAAAAATTACAGTGAACAAAGGAAATGACTGAAAAATACACTGCTATTCCATGTACAGTTCACAAACTATAACATATGACATGGCTGAATAATATACAGAGAAATGATATAACTTATGAAAAGCAAGACAAACATTAACACATTAGTCCTATGTCTGGGTGAAGAAGGGAGACCCAGGTGATCCAAGAAGGGCGTATTGTAGCCTTTCAAGACACTCGATGCTAATGCATGATGACATCAGCACAATTATTAATCTATCAGACTATGCATTCAGTTTTGTTTGTTTGTTTGCTTTTGAGGCGGAGTTTTGCTCATGTAGCCCAGGCTAGAGTGTAATGGCACGATCTCGGTTCGCTGCAACTTCTGTCTCCTGGGTTCAAACAACTCTCCCACCTCAGCCTCCCGAGTAGCTGGGATCACAGGTGCCTGCCATGATGCTCAGCTAACTTTTTGTATTTTTTTAGTAGTGACGGGTTTCACCACATTGGCCAGGCTGGTCTTGAACACCTGACCTCAAATGATCCACCCGCCTCAGCCTCCGAAAGTGCTGGGATTACAGACATGAGCCACCGTGCCCAGCCAAATTTTACAGACTCTTAGGTGTCATATATTTCATAATTAAACGTAAAAAACAAAATATTTACTGTAGTTTGTAAATGAAAGAGCAATAAAAAATGTTGCAAACTTTTAAACATCAAACCTGTTGTATAGCTCATAGTGACCCTCCTATTAAGCTGTGGTAAGCTCCAATTGGTATTTCATTGTTATTTTCTAAAAACTAGGTGAACAGATGAAAAACAGAATTCAGTTTTAAAACAAGATATTAAGATAATGCTACTGGTTGAAAGTGTCCAGGTTGTTGGTGCCTTGAACCAAGAATTGGACGCAATGCAAAAATGGACCAAGGAAAGAATGAAGCAGCAAAGCAGACATTTACGGAAAATGAAAGCACGCTCCACAGGGTGAGAGCGCCTGAGCACAGGGGGCCCGTTACTGAAGTTTCTAGGGCTTAAATCCCCTCTCGAGGTTTCCATTGGTTACTTGGTGTGTACCCTACGTAAATGAAGAGGATGAAGTAAAATTACAAAGTCATGTACTCGGTGTAAGCCCTGTGTAAATGGAGAGGATATTTCTTGTCATACCCCAAGAGTTTCCATTTGATTTCGTTCTCGGAAGTCAAGGTGAATCGGCCTTATGTTCCTGCCTCCAGACCCTTTTCTCCTGCCTCCGTGGAATGGATGGCAGGACATGGAAAATGGTTTTGTCCAAATGACATGTCCCAGGGCACTGGCAGCTGAGGACAAGAGGGAACCAGTTGGTGTCACTGAGGAACGCTCACCCGTGTCTCCACACCGCACAGAACAAAGTGAGTGTCCTTGTCCTGAACCCTCTGAAGTGAGTATCTCGCCTCAGGGCTTTCATGAAACCCTTTTTAGGAGAGGCTCCTTCTCTCTCCTTCTGCAGCCACAAGGCAGCAGGGATAGCCCCTCTCTCGCTGAAGTTCTTCTTAAAAAAACAAAGAGATGGCTCAAGCCTGTAATCCCAGCACTTTGGGAGGCCAGGATGGGTGGATCACGAGGTCAGGAGATCGAGACCATCCTGGCTAACACGGTGAAACCCCGTCTCTACTAAGAAATACAAAAAATAGCCGGGCGAGGTGGCAGCGCCTGTAGTCCCAGCTACTCGGGAGGCTGAGGCCGGAGAATGGCGTGAACCCGGGAGGCGGAGCTTGCAGTGAGCTGAGATCCGGCCACTGCACTCCAGCCTGGGTGACAGCGCGAGACTCCGTCTCAAAAGAAAAAAAAAAAAACAAAGAGAATAAAATACTAGAATTAATGTAAAGAATAATAAAATAATGAAAATGAAAGTATGTTTTACAGAAGCAGCTCTGGAATTTCATGTATTGGTGGCATTAAAAGCAGAAAATGGGCCTATAGGCCTGGCGGGGTGACTCATGCCTGTAATCCCAGCACTTTGGGAGGCTGAGGCAGGTGGATCACGAGGTCAGGAGATCGAGACCATCCTGGCTAACACAGTGAAACACCGTCTCTACTAAAAATACAAAAAATTAACAATGCATGGTGACGGGGCCCTGTAGTCCCAGCTACTCGGGAGGCTGAGGCAGGAGAATGGCGTGAACCCAGGAGGCGGAACTTGTAGTGAGCCGATATCGCTTCACTGCACTCCAGCCTGGGCAACAGAACAAGACTCTGTCTAAAAAAAAAAAAAAAAAGAAAAAAGAAAATGGGCCTATAGAGCTCCATTTAATGGCAAAAAATTAAGGAAAGAATGAAAAGACTCTGTTAATAATGGTGACATGAGCTGCTCATATTGTCATTTTCTCTGGGACCTAATATTGGGGAGGAGGTGGGACCACCTGCCACCAGGTTCCAGGTGATTTTCGGGCTGTTCCCCTAAATCACTGCAGCCTCTTCCCTGCTGGTCCCTTGATCCTGCTGCTGTGCCGGGCGTCCTGAGTGGCAGGAGGCACCTCGGCAGCTTCCAGTGGGATAGGCCTGCGGCATTCTGAGCCTGAATGCCGTGATCACTAGGAAGTAAGGAGACATAAGCAGGAAGGGTTCAGGGATGGAGCGGCAGATTCTCAGGGATCAGTCTCGGTCCCGAGCTGAGAAGAATCCCCTTTCAGGACGATGGCTCCAGGCTGAGGTCAATGCTGTTTCTGTGCGTTATGATGACTGACCTGCATCCACAGGGAAGCGTATCCGGGCTCCTTTTTCCCAGGCAATGTTGGGAACACCTTGAAATGGGCACTGGTGGATTTCAATTCCAGCCTTCCAGAAGCCACTCCAAATGGAAATTGAGCTAACGGATGCAGGTGGAGTAAGTAAACAACTTTGGGTCCCAAACAACAATTTTCACATACAATATAATGTACAGGGAAAAATAAAGCCTCGGGACCCCAACTCACAGCCAAAACGGAAAAGAAATCATTAAGTTGGAAGCTGAATCATGCAAGAAACTGCCTTTCCTTTTGTTCCTAAGCAGATAGCTACAGATAGCTACATCTCCACAGGAAGCTGGTCTATGTTCACCTTATCTTATATAAAGGCTTATGTAGAGGACTGATTTACCACATGTGAGATGAAGACGTAACTGATCCTTCCCAATCTGCTCTCTTTCTCTTGCAACCTGAGGAAGACCACGGGTTCCCTCTCTCCCCTCCTGCCCACCATTTTCCTCCAGCCCACCCTTCCCC
>NW_020259001.1:0-5549 GCF_003255815.1 Theropithecus gelada | reverse complement strand
CACTGCCAAGACAATCCTAAGTCAAAAGAACAAAGCTGGAGGCATCACGCTACCTGACTTCAAATTATACTACAAGAATATAGTAACCAAAACAGCATGGTACTAGTACCAAAACAGAGATATAGACCAATGGAACAGAACAGAGTGCTCAGAAATAATACCACACATCTACCGCCATCTGATCTTCGATAAACCTGACAAAAACAAGAAATGGGGAAAGGATTCCTTATTTAATAAATGGTGCTGGGAAAATTGGCTAGCCATAAGTAGAAAGCTGAAACTGGATCCTTTCCTTACTCCTTATACGAAAATTAATTCAAGGTGCATTAGAGACTTAAATGTTAGACCTAAAGCCATAAAAACCCTAGAAGAAAACCGAGGTAATACCATTCAGGACACAGGCATGGGCAAGGACTTCATGTCTAAAACACCAAAAGCAACGGCAACAAAGGCCAAAATTGACAAATGGGATTTAATTAAACTAAAGAGCTTCTGCACAGCAAAAGAAACTACCATCAGAGTTTACAGGCAACCTACAGAATGGGAGAACATTTTTGCAATCTACTCATCTGACAAAGGGCTAATATCCAGAACCTATAAAGAACTCAATCAAATTAACAAGAAAAAAACAACCCCATCAAAAAGTGGGCAAAGGATATGAACAGAAACGTCTCAAAAGAAGACATTCATGCAGCCAACAGACACGTGAAAAAATGCTCATCATAACTCACCATCAGAGAAATGCAAATCAAAACCACAATGAGATACCATCTCACACCAGTTAGAATGGCAATCATTAAAAAATCAGGAAACAACAGATGCTGGAGAGGACGTGGAGAAATAGCAACACTTTTACACTGTTGGTAGGACTGTAAACTAGTTCAACCATTGTGGAAAACAGTGTGGCGATTCCTCAAGGATCTAGAACTAGAAATACCATTTGACCCAGCCATCCCATTACTGGGGATATACCCAAAGGATCATAAGTCATGCTGCTATAAAGACACATGCACACGTATGTTTATTGTGGCACTACTCACAATAGCAAAGACTTGGAATCAACCCAAATGTCCATCAGTGACAGACTGGATTAAGAAAATGTGGCACATATACACCATGGAATACTATGCAGCCATAAAAAAGGATGAGTTCGTGTCCTTTGTAAGGACATAGATGCAGCTGGAAACCATCATTCTCAGCAAACTATCACAAGAACAGAAAACCAAACACCGCATGCTCTCACTCATAGGTGGGAACTGAACAATGAGATCACTTGGACACAGGAAGGGGAACATCACACTCCGGGCCCTATTGTGGGGAGGGGTGGGGGGGAGGGATAGCATTAGAAAATATACCTAATGTAAATGATGAGTTAATGGGTGCAGCACACCAATATGGCACATGTATACATATGTAACATATCTGCACGTTCTGCACATGTACCCTAGAACTTAAAGTATAACAAAATAAAATAAAATAAAATAAACTCTCCGTAAACATAGAAGTAACATACCTCAAAATAATAAAGAGGATATAAAACAAACCCACAGCTAACATTATACCGAATGAGGAAAAGTGAAAGATTTTCCTCTAAGAACTAGAACAAGATAAGGATGCCTACTTTCACCATTCCTATTCAACATAGTACTGGAAGTCCCAGCCACAATCAGACAAGAGAAAGAAATAAAAGACATCCAAATTGGCAAAGAGGAAGTCAAATTGTTTCTCTTTGCTGATGATATAATCTTATAACTTTAAAAACCTAAAGACTCCACAAAAATCTCTTAGATTTGTTAAAGGAATTCAGTAAAGCTGCAGGATACAAAATCAATGTGCAAAAATCAGTAGCATTTCTATACACTAATAATGATCTGGCCAGGAAAAAAATCCCGAAGGCAATGTCATTTACAATCAGTGCAAAAAAAGAATGAAATATCTAGGAAAAATTTTAACAAAGGAGGTGAAAGACCTCCACAAGGAAAACTACAAAACGCTGGTAAAAGAAAATGAAGATAACAGAAATGAATGGAAAAACATCCCATGCACATGGATCAAAAGCATTAATATTATTAAAATGACTGTATTGTCCAAAGCAATCTACAGATTCAATGCAATCCTGATAAAAATACCAACATCGTTCTTCACAGAGTTACAAAAAACAAGCCTAAAATTCATATGGAATCAAAGAAGAACCTGAATAGCCAAATAAACTCTGAGCAAAAAAAAAAAAAAAAAAAAAAAAAGAGAGCTGTGGGCATTACACTACCTTACTTTAAAATATATTACAGCATGGTATTGGTATAAATATAGATACATAGAACAATGGAACAAAATAGAGAACCCAGAAATAAAGCCACATATTTACAGCCAAGTGATCTTTGACAAAGCCAACAAGAACCTAACATTGATTGGTGAAAAGACACCCTCCTCAATAAATGGTAATGGAAAAAGTGCATAGCCACATGCAGAACAATGAAAATGGACCCCTATACCTCACCATATTAAAAACTCAACTTGAAATGGATTAAAGATTTAAACATAACACTTGCAACTACAAAAATACTAGAAGAAAATCTAAGAATAACTCCTACATTTTGCCATCACCAAAGGCAAAGACCTAGATTTTGGGCAAGGCAAAGGATTTATCACTAAGATTTTGAAAGCACAGGCAACAAAAACAAAAAATAGACAAATGGGACTTAATTAAACTAAAAAGCTGATACATAGCAAAAAAGAAAAAGAAAAAAGAAATCAAGAGTGAAAAGATAACCTGTTGAAAAGAAGAAAATATTTTCAAACTATTCATCCAACAAGGGACTAAGATCTAGAATATATAAGGAACTCAACTCAACAGAAAAAAGAAAAATCCCATTAAAAAGTGGACAAAGTACACAAGCAGACATTTCTCAAAGGAAGACATACAAATGACCAACAGGTATATGAATAAAAAGTTCAATATTACAATATTCAGTATTACAAAGGAAGACATACAAATGACCAACAGGTATATGAATAAAAAGTTCAATATCTCAATCACCAGAGAAAGGAAGGGAAATCAAAACCACAATGAGATAACACTTTGCCCTAGTCAGAATAGCAATTATTAAAAACACAAAAAATATCAGATGTTGGTGAGGATGCAGACAAAGGAAAGTCTTATACACTGTTGGTGGGAATTTAAACTAGCACAGCCACTTTGGAAAACAGTATGGAGATTTCTCAAAAAACTAAAACTAGAATCACTCTTCAATCCAGCAATTGTCCTACTGGGTATCTACCCAAAGGAAAAGAAATCAATATATCAAAGGGATACCTGCACTCACATGTTTATTGCAGTACTATTTACAATAACAAATATGTGGAATCAACCTAAGTGTCCATCGGTGGAGGAATGGATAACGAAAATGTGGTATATACATGATGGAATACTATTCAGCCATAAAATAACAGAAGAAAATCATGTATTTTACAGCAACATGGATAGAACTGGAGGTCAATATCTTAAGTGAAATAAGCTAGGCACAAAAGGGACAAATACTACATATTCTCACACATATGGGAGCTAAAAATTTTGACCACATGGAGATAGAGAGTGAAAAAATGGGTTACAGAGATGGAAAAGGGTGGCTGAGGTGAGGGAAAGCAATGAAGAAAAGTAAATTAAAGGCTACAAACATATAGTAAGATAGAAGGAATAAATTCAATGTTTGATGGCACAGTAGGATGACTGTACTTATTATAATGTATTATACTCAGGTGATGGACACCATAAATACCCTGACTTGATCACTACACATTACATACATGTAAAATATCTCTTATATATTCCATAAATGTTCACAAACAATTATTTTCTAATACAATCATTTAAAACTATACATTTCCTTCTAAGCAATGTTTTAACTACAATGTTCTAATTCTACAACCTGTTGTATTTTCATTGTCATCTGCATATTATTCTATCCAAACTATTTTAAATTTCTGTTGTGATTTCTTTTTTGATCCTTGAGTTTTTAGAAGTATGTTGCTAATTTCATAATTTTTTTTATTTTTTATTTTTTATTATTTTTATTTATTATTATTATTATACTTTAAGTTCTAGGGTACATGTGCATAACATGCAGGTTTGTTACATATGTATACTTGTGCCATGTTGGTGTGCTGCACCCATCAACTCATCCTTTACATCAGGTATAACTCCCAATGCAATCCCTCCCCACTCCCCCTTCCCCATGATAGGCCCTGGTGTGTGATGTTCCCCTTCCCGAGTCCAAGTGATCTCATTGTTCAGTTCCCACCTATAAGTGAGAGCATGCGGTGTTTGGTTTTCTGTTCTTGTGATAGTTTGCTAAGAATGATGGTTTCCAGCTACATCCATGTCCCTACAAAGGACACAAACTCATTCTTTTTTATGGCTGCATAGTATTCCATGGTGTATATGTGCCACATTTTCTTAATCCAGTCTGTCACTGATGGACATTTGGGTTGATTCCAAGTCTTTGCTATCGTGAATAGTGCCGCAATAAACATACGTGTGCATGTGTCTTTATAGCAGCATGATTTATAATCCTTTGGGTATATCCCCAGTAATGGGATGGCTGGGTTATATGGTACATCTAGTTCTAGATCCTTGAGGAATCGCCATACTGTTTTCCATAATGGTTGAACTAGTTTACAATCCCACCAACAGTGTAAAAGTTTTCCTATTTCTCCACATCCTCTCCAGCACTTGTTGTTTCCTGACTTTTTAATGATTGCCATTCTAACTGGTGTGAGATGGTATCTCATTGTGGTTTTGACTGGCATTTCTCGATGGCCAGTGATGATGAGCATTTTTTCATGTGTCTGTTGGCTGTATGAATGTCTTCTTTTGAGAAATGTCTGTTCATATCCTTTGCCCACTTTTTGATGGGGTTGTTGTTTTTTTCTTGTAAATTTGTTTGAGTTCTTTGTAGGTTCTGGATATTAGCCCTTTGTCAGATGAGTAGATTGCAAAAATTTTCTCCCATTCTGTAGGTTGCCTGTTCACTCTGATGGTACTTTCTTTTGCTGTGCAGAAGCTCTTTAGTTTAATTAGATCCCATTTGTCAATTTTGGCTTTTGCTGCCATTGCTTTTGGTGTTTTAGACATGAAGTCTTTGCCCATGCCTATGTCCTGAATGGTATTACCTAGGTTTTCTTCTAGGGTTTTTATGGTATTAGGTATAACATTGAAGTCTCTAATCCATCTTGAATTAATTTTCGTATAAGGAGTAAGGAAAGGATCCAGTTTCAGCTTTCTACTTATGGCTAGCCAATTTTCCCAGCACCATTTATTAAATAGGGAATCCTTTCCCCATTTCTTGTTTCTCTCAAGTTTATCAAAGATCAGATGGCGGTAGATGTGTGGTATTATTTCTGAGCACTCTGTTCTGTTCCATTGGTCTATATCTCTGTTTTGGTACCAGTACCATGGTGTTTTGGTTACTGTAGCCTTGTAGTATAGTTTGAAGTCAGGTAGCATGATGCCTCCAGCTTTGTTCTTTTGACTTAGGATTGTCTTGGCAGTG
>NW_020259000.1:0-11626 GCF_003255815.1 Theropithecus gelada | reverse complement strand
TTCAACCATTATGGAAAACAGTATGGCGATTCCTCAAGGATCTAGAACTAGATGTACCATATGACCCAGCCATCCCATTACTGGGGATATACCCAAAGGATTATAAATTATGCTGCTATAAAGACACATGCACACATATGTTTATTGCGGCACTATTCACAATAGCAAAGACTTGGAATCAACCCAAATGTCCATCAGTGACAGATTGGATTAAGAAAATGTGGCACATATACACCATGGAATACTACGCAGCCATAAAAAAGGATGAGTTTGCGTCCTTTGTAGGGACATGGATGCAGCTGGAAACCATCATTCTTAGCAAACTATCACAAGAACAGAAAACCAAACACCGCATGTTCTCACTCATAGGTGGGAACTGAACAATGAGATCACTTGGGCTCGGGAAGGGGAACATCACACACTGGGGCCTATCATGGGGAGGGGGGAGGGGGGAGGGATTGCATTGGGAGTTATACCTGATGTAAATGACGAGTTGATGGGTGCAGTAGACCAACATGGCACAAGTATACATATGTAACAAACCTGCACGTTATGCACATGTACCCTACAACTTAAAGTATAATAATAATAAATAAATTAAAAAACAAAAAAACAAAAAAACAAACAAAAAAAAAGAATGTTGAATGTTAGCCCTCACTCTCTTTTGGCTTGTAGGGTTTCTTCAGAGAGATCCTCTGTTAGTCTGATGGGCTTCCCTTTGTGGGTAGCCCAACCTTTCTCTCTGGCTGCCCTTAACATTTTTTTCCATCATTTCAACCTTGGTGAATCTGGCAATTGTGTTTTGGGGGTGCTCTTCTTAAGGAGTATCTTTGTGGTGTTCTCTGTGTTTCCTGAGTTTGAATGTTGGTCTGTCTTGCTAGGTTGGGGAAGTTCTCCTGGATAATATTCTGAAGAGTGTTTTCCAACTTGGTTCCATTCTCCCTGTCACTTTCAGGTACACCAATCAAACGTAGATTTGGTCTTTTCACATAGTCCCATATTTCTTGGAGGCTTTGTTCATTCCTTTTCATTCTTTTTTCTCTAATCTTGTCTTCACGCTTTATTTCATTACATTGATCTTCAATCTCTGACATCCTTTCTTCTGTTTGATCAATTTGGCTGTTGATACTTTATGCTTCACAAAGTTCTTGTGCTGTGTTTTTCACTCCATCAGGTCATTTATGTTCTTCTCTAAACTGGTTATTCCAGTTAGCAGTTCCTGTAACCTTTTATCAAGGTTCTTAGATTCCTTGTATTGGATTAGAATATGCTCCTTTAGCTCAGAGGAGTTTATTATTATCCACCTTCTGAAGGCTACTTCTGTCAATTCGTCAAACTCATTCTCCTTCCAGTTTTGTTCCCTTGCTGGCGAGGAGTTGTGATCCTTTGGAAGAGAAGAGGCATTCTGGTTTTTGGAATTTTCAGTCTTTTTGTGCTGGTTTTTCCTCATCTTCATGGATTTATCTATCTTTGGTCTTTGATGTTAGTGACCTTTGGATGGAGTTTGTGTGTGGTTGTCCTTTTTGTTGATGTTGATGCTATTGCTTTTTGTCTGTTTGTTTTCCATTTAACAGTCAGGTCCCTCTTCTGCAGGTCTGCTGGCATTTGCTGGAGGTCCACTCCAGACCCTGTTTACCTGGGTATCACCAGTGGAGGCTGCAGAACAGCAAAGGTTGCTGCCTGCTTCTTACTCTGGAAGCTTCATCTCAGAGGGGCACCCACCAGATGCCAGCCAAAGCTCTCCTGTATGAGGTATCTATCGACACCTGCTGGGAGGTGTTTCCCCGTCAGGAGGCACAGGGGTCAGGGACCCACTTGAGGAGGCAGTCTGTCCCTTAGCAGAGCTCAAGTGCTGTGCTGGGAGATCCACTGCTCTCTTCAGAGTCGGCAGGCAGGAACATTTAAGTCAGCTGAAGCTGCGTGCAGGGCCACCCCTTCCCCCAGGTGCTCTGTCCCAGGGAGATGGGGGTTTTATCTGTAAGCCCCTGATTGGGGCTGCTACCTTTCTTTCAGAGATGCCCTGCCCAGAGAAGAGGAATCTAGAAAGGCAATCTGGCTACAATGGCTTTGAGGTACTGCGGTGGACTTTGCCCAGTCCGAACTTCCTGGTGACTTTGTTTACACTGTGAAGGGAAAACCACCTACTCAAGCCTCAGTAATGGTGGACACCCCTCTCCCACCAAGCTGGAGAGTCCCAGATGGACTTCAGACTGCTGTGCTGGCAGGGAAAATTTCAAGTCAGTGGATCTTAGCTTGCTGGGCTCCATGTGGATGGGATCCACTGAGCAAGACAACTTGGCTCTCTGGCTTTGGCCCCATTTCCAGGGGAGTGAACGGTTCTGTCTCACTGGTGTTCCAGGTGCCACTGGGGTATGAAAAAAACTCTTGCAGCTAGCTCGGTGTCTGCCCAGTTTTGTGCTTGAATCCCAGGGCCCTGGTGGTGTAGGCACCTGAAGGAATCTCCTGGTCTGCGGGTTGCGAAGACCCTGGGAAAAGCGTAGTATCTGGGCCAGATAGCACCATCCCTCACAGCAGGGTCCCTCATGGCTTCCCTTGTCTAGGGAAGGGAGTTCCCTGACCCCTTGTGCTTCCCTGGTGAGGCAACGCCCCACCCTGCTTCTGCTCACCCTCCATAGGTTGCACCCACTGTCTAACCAGTCCCAATGAGATGAACAGGGTACTGCAGTTGAAGATGCAGAAATCACCTGCCTTCTGCATTGCTCTCACTGGGAGCTGCAGACCAGAGCTGTTCCTATTCAGACATCTTGCCTGGGAATCCTGGTTCTTCGTAATAGTAAAATCTCTAATAGTGCTTGGCAAAATCAAGCCAACCTAAGGAGTGCTCATTTTACCAAAGGCATTTTTCAGGATATTCCTCATTTCTTCAAAATATTGAACAACAACAACAAAAAAAACCACTATGGAACATTTTTACAGGATATTTTAATCACTTTAAAGTATATAAGGTAAAGAGGAGTGTTGCGGATAAAAAGCCAACTTTAACAAATGGACAAGAATGGAGATTGTGTGATACTTGAAATGTTTATGGGCTTAGTAATCAGATCAGGCAGTGTTCAAAGCCTGCCTCTGCAGCTTACTAAGTGACCTTAGATGAGTTACTGAACTTAGAGCTTCAGTTTTCGTATCTACAAGATGGAGATGAAAATAATCTATTTCAAAGAATTCTTCTAAGGACCAAATGCACTGTATATAAGCTGTCTTGCTGGGTATATATTATGCATTCAGTTAATTATAGTTTCTCCCATAAGAAACCAGCACATCAGAGTGGCCTTCACTTACACTGCTGTACATAATTAGATAGTTAAAATAACTACCCCTTAGGTAAATATTTCTATAAAATCTTATATACGCTATAAATTTACCTGAATTCTAATCTTTTAAATACTGAAATTCATTCTTACCTCTATTATTAATACAAATTATCAGAATTCTCGATTTGTGGAGCTTGAATTAGATCTAGCTATAATCGCTGTCACAAGACAATTCTAGACCAAACTGCTCTGACATGCATTACAGCACACTGTATTGTGATCACTTAAAAATGTATGTCAGAACCTAGGTTTAGAAATTATTTTGATATCCATAAGAAGCAGTCTCAATATTAACTTAGTTGTGAAATTTTCAAAGAAATATATTAAGGGAAGATCAAAGATTGTGGTGCCATATTGAGCATAACAAAGCAAGTACTTAACAGAAGACACAGCAAGTACTTATTAGAAGACGAAATTCATTTCTCTTAATTAAAGGAATTAATGAGCTATGTGTGTGTCTATATACGTGCATATAAAGGGAAGGGAAGGAAATATGTAAATGCATGCAGGGAGCTTTCATACTACTCTACAAGCTGAGCGTGCTTTAAGCTGCTGCAAGAAAAAATATCTGAGCTTCTCAGATTCCTTCCTTCCCAACTTTTAAACCTGTATCGTTCATAAAGCGTTCATTCCTCTTTTCTACTTTCAGAGTAACAGAGGTCCCTATATTTTTACTGCTCAAATAAACTTCTTCTTCTTCTCAGGCTTTGATTCTGTCTCCCTTTTGAAGCTGAACGTAAGCAAACTCTTTCCTGAGAGACTTTGCACATATGAAAATGCTCTGAATTTGAAAATAACTATTAACATGAATTTAAACATTTTTCTGTAACAAAATGATTTATTGTAGATCATTATTTTAGATTTTAAACTTTTTTACCTTAAAAATTAGAATTTCTGAAAATAATATACATCTTTGATATTAAATTTAGAAAATACAGGGAAAAGGGTAAGGAAAAAAAGTAACTCATATCCTATAACCAAAATATAATCAGTTAAAAGATGACTATATTTCTTTCCAATTCTTTATATATACATGTGTGTATGTATTCTTGCATGTAAGAGCAGACTATATATACTGTGTAACTTTATATCCACTTTTCTCTTAATATTAAATCACGGGCATTTTCTCACATTATTAAAACTTCAAACTATATACTTTTTTTTAGATGGAGTCTCGCTCTGTCACCCAGGCTAGAGTGCAATGGCACAATCTTGGCTCACTGCAACCTCCACCTCCCAGATTCAAGCGATTCTTCCACCTCAGCCTCCTGAGTAGCTGGGATTATAGGTTCATGCCACCATGCCTGGCTAATTTTTGTATTTTTAGTAGAGATGGGGTTTCACCATGTTGGTCAGGCTGGTTTCGAACTCCTGACCTCATGATCCATGCTCCTCGGCCTCCCAAAGGGCTGGGATTACAGGTGTGAGCCACCGTGCCCAGCCTAAAACTTCAAAATATTTTAAATACATTATTTAAACACCCTCTCCCACTTCTGAACATTCTGATCACCTATTTTTTTCCACTGTCATTAATAATTCTGTCATGAACTTCATTTTACCATGCAACAGGCTTTGGCCTACAGAATGTAAGCTCACACTCAAAATACATTCTGAGGAAGAAATTATAAAGAGGAGATACTAGGGGAAGGAGTGAGACTAGGCATCCGAGCCCCTAGTCTGCCTGAGTATGAGGGAAAAAAACACATTACCATTTGACAGCTGCTCTGATGCCTATAAAAAGTAACTTAAAGGGTTCCAATCTCTTCCCGGTGGCTAGAGGTTCACATGGCTTCAGATGATACCAAGTGGTCTGTACTTGATTCCCAAGTTTAATAATGGCATTTCACATGAGCAGAGGTACAGAGAGCAACTGTGATCCCACACACAAAGCACCTCACTAGACAGTTTTAGTTTAAGAATACAGCTGTGTACATATCCATTTATAAACATGTAAGCTAAAAGGACTAAAGACTCACTGGAAACCCAAGAAAAACAATGAATGTGTTACAATGATAGATTGCAGTAAAACAGCTTTTTAAAACTTTTATCATTGTGCTTTAGATATCCAATATTCAAAACAGAGAGAGAGAAAAATAGGCAGACCTTCATTTAAAAAAAGAACTAATTTTATGACATCATTGCATAAGCAAGAGCTTCCTGGGAAGGGGAGACAAGGGGACAATTAAAGAACAAGCTGGGGTGGGGAAGGGTAGAAATACGATCTTTACAATATCAAACCCAGTATGATATCTTATGAGTCCTTATAATACTCCCATCTTACTTTCAAAATTCACCTTTACTAAGTGACAAGTTACTAACCCGACAAGTTTTAAGCTATTCTTATGTTTCAAAGCGATCTTTGATAAAGCTATCAGAAGTCTAAAAATATTCAAGACTCATGCACTGAATTTATTTGTATATTAATTTTGCCGCTAGTGTGGCATGGCTGCTTTTTTCCCTAACGGTATGGCTTCTGGCCATAGGAATATTTTGAAGAATTCTTTAATGCCTGAAGAAAGGGTACTAGAGATCCAATTAATTTTTTTACCTAATCAATCCAAATATTACAGTAATGATAATATCTTTGATAGTCAGCTATTCTCCAAGAAGAGAGCTATGTTTCTCCTCTAGTGACTCACGGTCCCCTCTGAAAATCAGTTGAGGGCTGTATCTTCTCTTCCTGAAGAAATGTGCATGCACACCTACAAAATTCTTCAATTTCCAAAGGCCCTTGGACTCCCTGAATTCCTGTTAACAACCTCTATACCAGAAAAAGAGGAATTTACAGAGGAATTGTAAACTGGCAGACTGAGAGTTGGAGAAAGAAATAAAGGATGGGAAGTAGAAAACGAAGTTTCCCACTCTGGGCCAGAAGTGGCCTAGACATTTCCTCTCACTTTTCACAGCAGCTCTGTGCGCTACATATTTTTTAATAGTCAAGGAAACTAAGGTTCAGAGAGGTTATGTGGCTTTCCCACAAGATCATACTGCTGCAAAGTGGCAGAGCCAAAACACAAACCTGATCTTCTGACTTTAAGTCCGATGCACACCTCACTTAGCACTTAGAAAGTGAACTTACTATGGTTTCATCTTGGGACTTCTCAAGACTGAACTATTAAACTAAATGCATCTACTGTGAACTCCCTGAGATGGGGGGTCCATGTCTCATTCCCTCTATATCTCCAGCACACAGACAGCATATAGAAGGCATTCCTTAAAAGAGGAATGAGTGAATAAATGAAAACACTGGGGCAACAATCCCACTCATAGTGGCAGAAGCTATATGCAGCTGTATGTTGCCACAACATAAAGGTCCTTGTCATCACTAAATATTCCTTTAGATGACCACTGGACACAGACATTAACATATTTTAAAACACATATGGTAAAATTCTTGTACTAGAACAGTGTTTAATCCTCTTGAAAAATAACTTATTAATAAAACAAAAAGTAGCTTTCTATCAATCTGCCTAATACTATCAGAATAATTAACATCCTTTGTTAACCAACTAGTGTATCTTATAAAAACCAACTTAGATTGAAAATGAATACATAAATTAGGACTACTTTTAAAAAATACTTAATTTTGCTAATTTCCTAACTAGAATGTAAGTGCATTTTTGTTTTGTTTTTGTTTTTGCAATAATTGCTCTGAAGATAAAACCAAAGCATCATTTCAATGTAGCAAAGGTAAT
Source organism: Theropithecus gelada (assembly GCF_003255815.1). Taxonomy (NCBI): domain Eukaryota; kingdom Metazoa; phylum Chordata; class Mammalia; order Primates; family Cercopithecidae; genus Theropithecus; species Theropithecus gelada. The sequence goes on along the minus strand of NW_020259000.1, from coordinate 4,599 downwards.
TGGTGCATTTACTGCTGGTGGCATGTTGATGTATGACTATGTATCAAAGGTCATCCTTCTGTACTCATACATTATCAAATTTGAAAGCACAATATTTGATTCTGAACAACCTTTAAACTACCCAAAATGTGTGTGAAAAATAGATCTACTTTGGGTTGAAAAAAATATGAACCCATGTTTTGGAAGCAGAAGGGTCAAGAAGCCAGTGGCAAGGTTAGATGTCAGCACTATGAATCTCAGACTGTCTTAGCTTATCAATGAGGTCTAGTACAATGATCACAAGCTAAAATTGCTGTACTAATGAAGACAAAGGTCTAAAAAATTAGTTAGTGCAGGCCCCCTGACAGAGGGCAGTACCTCATGGACAATAATGCAGAAATAAGGATATAAATCACTCTTTAGAGATAATAAAACCTATAACACACAAATTGAGTTGTTTACATGTCCATTGGAGGCACTGTTAAAAACAGAAGGTATCAGCTGCCATACCTCTTCTTATTCATCTGGAATGCAGTTGCCCCAAATTCAGCTTCTTTTTTAGAAAGCAAGGCATCTGCTTCCCATTCTCTTCTTCCAACTCCAGATACACAGCACTACTTTGCCAACACACAATTTAGTAGTCTTGTGCCATCCCGACCTGAAAGAATTGTTGGACATTCACTCTGGCTTCAAATTTTTGCTTACAGGCCGGGCGCGGTGGCTCAAGCCTGTAATCCCAGCACTTTGGGAGGCCGAGACGGGCGGATCACAAGGTCAGGAGATCGAGACCATCCTGGCTAACACGGTGAAACCCCGTCTCTACTAAAAAAATACAAAAACCTAGCTGGGCGAGGTGGCAGGCGTCTGTAGTCCCAGCTACTCGGGAGGCTGAGGCAAGAGAATGGCGTGAACCCGGGAGGCGGAGCTTGCAGTGAGCTGAGATCCGGCCACTGCACTCCAGTCTGGGCGACAAAGCGAGACTCTGTCTCAACCAAAAAAAAAAAAAAAAAAAAAAAAAAAAAAAAAATTTTGCTTACAATTGTTTGCTAGGTAGATAAATTGGTCTTATCAGAATGTACTAAAACATAAACAGCTGTGGTTTTCTCCTTTGCTGGTTCAGGTGCAGGGGGAAACAGTGGAAAAGAAAAAATTCCCTCCTTTTTCTGTAATGATTGTGGTTATTTTGAAATAAATAAAACATAATTTAATTTCATCAAGCCCAACGACAGGAGACTGCCTTATTGAAGAGAAGATCATACAAACATACAAAAAGAATCCGGTCTTCAAAACGGAAAACACTGTGCTGAAAAGGACCAGGAAGAACCCGTAACATCTACCCAACACATGTCTCAAGCATATCAATTTTCTTTCAGTTTGTACCTTATTTCATACAATTCACAGCATCCCATTCTGAAAATTCATGTATTCTTTAGCTATGTGAATATTCTTAATTGAGAATACAAGTCCATTCCAAATATATTTTCGTTTTTGTTGCTGCTAAAAAAGATATTTTTAAAAAGCAAACCACTGTAATTTAATAAAACAAGAGCCAACTCATGGCAGCTGTGCAAAGTCTTTAGAATTCTTGCTATAGACAGTAAGGCACAAGTAGCCAGTTTCATTTTGGACACAGGGTGGGGAACATCACACACTGGGGCCTGTCATGGGATGGGAGGAGGCGGGAGAGATAGCATTAGGAGATGTACCTAATGTAAACGATGAGTTAACGGGTGCAGCACACCAACATGGCACATGTATACGTATGTAACAAACCTGCATGTTGTGCACATGTACCCTAGAACTTAAAGTACAATTTAAAAAAAAAAAAAAAAAAACACACTGAGACTGGGTGTGGTGGCTCACGCCTGTAATGCCAACACTTTGGGAGGCCGAGGTGAGAGGATCACCTGAGGTCAGCAGTTCAAGACAAATCTGACCAACGTGGTAAAGGCCCATCTCTACTAAAAATACAAAAATTAGCTGGGCGTGGTGGCATGCGCCTGTAGTCCCAGCTACTCAGGAGGCTGAGGCAGGAGAATCCCTTGAATCCAGGAGGCGGAGGTTGCAGTGAGTTGAGATCACACCATTGCATTCCAGCCTGGGCAACAAGAGCCAAACTCCATCTCAAAAAAAAAAAAAAAAAAAAAAAAAAAAAAAGACAATTAATAACTTGGTTGGCTTTAATTCATAAATTATACCACAAATAGAGCAAGTTTCAATTACACTTGCCATGTACAGTAACACATTTCCTTTAAATGCTATTTATTTATGTATTTATTTATTTTTGAGATGGAGTCTCGCTCTGTCACCCAGGTCGGAATGCAGTGGTGTAATCTCGGCTCACTGCAACCTCTGCCTCCAGGATTCAAGCAATTCTTCTGCCTCAGCCTCCTGAGTAGCTGGGACTACAGGCACACGCAGCCACGCCTGGCTAATTTTTTGTATTTTAGTAGAGTCAGGGTTTCACCATGTTGTCCAGGCTGGTCTCGAACTCCTGAGCTCAGGCACTCCACCTGCCTCAGCCTCCCAAAGTGCTAGGATTACAGGCATGAGACACTGCGCCCAGCCTATTTTATTTTTTTGAGACAGAGTCTTGCTCTGTCGCCTGGGCTGGAGTGCAGTGTTGCAATCTCGGCTCACTGCAACCTCTGCCTCCAGGGTTCAAGCAATTCTCCTCTCAGCCTCTGGAGTAACTGGGATTATAGGGTTCCCCACGCTGACTAATTTTTGAATTTTTAGTAGAAACGGGGTTTCACCATGTTGGCCAGCCTAGTCTCAAACTCCTGACTTCAGGTTATGCACCCACCACAGCTTCCCAAAGTACTGGGATTATGGGTGTGAGCCACTGCACCCAGCCCCTTTTAATACTTTTTAGATGCATGTGTCTGACTTTAAGGTCTGAATTCCTATGGTCTATATACTGAAAGAGAAAATATTCTTACATTATTTTGCATGTTGGATGTATATGCATGTGAGTGTGTCCAGGCTCCACTAGATACAGATGTCAAAAAAGCAGCAACTTTATCCAGACCACTTCTGACTTAATGTCAGTTATAACACTGAGTCAGAAATCAGATAATGAATAAAAATTAATATAAAAACAAAAAATATGTTTAAATACCTCATTCTATAGCTATTTATGGGAGTGGGGGGTGAGGGGTATTGGGATCTTCAACAATGGGAACTCATTAAACAAACACAAAATATTTTATGTACAAGTTAGAAACCTTACCCAAATCATGGATTCATGTGAATGAGGGATGAGCTCCTGTACTGTAATCGCCCTGAACACCTGTGCTGTGAGTTCATCTCCAGTTCAATTCATTCATGATTAGAGCTTCTCCTATGTCAGGCTTTTAGAGTACAAAACACGTGAATCCCCCCGCCCTCAATGTGCTCACTTTTCATATTCTTATGTCTTAAGCTAGTCCTTCTCACTTTCAAGCTCCAATTCCTGGATTTGTAAGAGTTTCAAGAGAAGCAGCACATCAACCATTGATGCTGAGAAAGTCAGATCTATCAGTTATATGAATCCACTCAACATACCTGTAGCAGGCACCATGCCAGGTTTTGTTTTTATTTCCTGTTATTTTGTTTGAGGAGAGCAAAGGTGAGAAAATAAAAATTGAGGAACATGGCCTATCTTCAGTGTTAGGTCAAACGAGGGAGGTAGACAGAACAAATAACAAGAGGTCAGGAGACTACAAGTTACATAAAGTGTATAAAGTGCAATCAGAACAAAAAAGCAAGTAACTGCTTAGAAAAGTTGAGGATGATGTCACTCAGAAGATTACAGATAATGCTGGGTCTTGAAGAAATAAGAATTTAAAAAGAATAGATCATATGAAAGTGCATGGCATCTCTCAGATGTACGAAATATTTATCTATGGCCGGAGTATACAGGAGAGTACTGGGAAATAGGCTGAAAAGGTGATATTTGATTCTGAAGGGCTTCCGTGCAAGTTGCCTAAGGAGTTGCAATATACAAATGAGCCGTAGAATATTTATTATTATTATTATTATACTTTAAGTTCTAGGGTACATGTGCATAATGTGCAGGTTTGTTACATATGTATAGTTGTGCCATGTTGCTGTGCTGCACCCATCAACTCGTCAGCACCCATCAACTCGACATTTACATCAGGTATAACTCCCAATGCAATCCCTCCCCCCTCCCCCCTCCCCATGATAGGCCCCAGTGTGTGATGTTCCCCTTCCCGAGCCCAAGTGATCTCATTGTTCAGTTCCCACCTATGAGTGAGAACATGCGGTGTTTGGTTTTCTGTTCTTGTGATAGTTTGCTCAGAATGATGGTTTCCAGCTGCATCCATGTCCCTACAAAGGACACAAACTCATCCTTTTTTATGGTTGCATAGTATTCCATGTTGTATATGTGCCACATTTTCTTAATCCAGTCTGTCACTGATGGACATTTGGGTTGATTCCAAGTCTTTGCTATTGTGAATAGTGCCGCAATAAACATACGTGTGCATGTGTTTTTATAGCAGCATGATTTATAATCCTTTGGGTATATACCCAGTAATGGGATGGCTGGGTCATATGGTACATCTACTTCTAGATCCTTGAGGAATCGCCATACTGTTTTCCATAATGGTTGAA
>NW_020258999.1:0-5550 GCF_003255815.1 Theropithecus gelada | reverse complement strand
TCTATGCCCACTTTTCTTAGACTATATAACACTGCTCGGAGCTCAGTGGGGGAGCTCTCCTGCCCGTCTCGTTTCGCGAGCGAAGGAGAGTTCCAGGTTCGAACCTGTAATAAAGATCCTTGCTGCTTAGCTTTGACTCTGGACTCTGGTGGTCTTCTTCGGGGAATAAACGGTCTGGGCATAACAAATGGGGGCTCGTCCGGGATTTCCCCCAAGCCCACCAGACCCCCAAGTCAATGGATCTTAATCTGTAGGTAAGCCGGCTTTGTCACTGTCTCTGTCTTTGTCTCTGTCTGTCTCCCTGAAATTTCGCGAAATCTGTAATCTGTAATCTGTATTGGTCTGTTCTGTAAGTGGCACGGTCTTGGCGGACGCGCTAAAAGACAGCCACTCGGGACTGGTAGGAGACGTCCCCCGGTGCCCATCTGGGGGCCTCCATCCTTGGTTGCCCCGTCTGACTCAGGTCGGAAGTCCGACGCGCTCGCGAAGGCTCATCGTTTCTCACTGTCTGTCCGTTATTGTTAAGTGTTAAGTGTAAGTCCAAAACGAAACATAAAACCTTTTCTTCCCCTTCCAGGACCGGACCTGTCGGATACTCCCCTCTGCTTCACACTCATTTTCGTCCCTCCTTCTCTTTGTAGGAGCAGTCCAAAGATGGGCAACAACCAGAGCACGCCGCTCTCACTCCTTGTTACCAATTTTAAGGATGTGAAAGCTCGGGGGCGTAACTTAAGCGTAGAACTAAAGAAGGGAAAGCTAGTTACTTTCTGCCGTTCGGAGTGGCCCTCTTTCGGCGTAGGGTGGCCCTCCGAAGGAACTTTCTGTCTCTCTATTATTACTAAGGTAAAAACTAAGATTTTCCTGCCAGGGCAGTCAGGACATCCTGATCAAATTCCTTATATTCTAGTGTGGCAGGATCTTGTGGAAAACCCTCCGCCCTGGGTAACTCCATTCATCCCTGAGCCCTGCAAGGTCCTAGTAACGCGACCAACAAGAAAAAGGACTCCCTCTGCTCCCTCGGCCCCTGTGCTGCCAGACAGCCAGGACCCCCTAACGTTAGAACCCACACTTCCCCCACCATATCCGCACCTTATCCCGCAGGACCCAGTCCCCCAGGGTGGTGCTTCCATAGAGGGAAACCAAGAAGCGGAAGCAGCCGAGAGCGAAAGTAACCCGGGGGGGCCGGCCGGCCGAACGCGAGGCCGCGTACTGCGGGACCAAGCTTCCCAACTCCCTGACTCCACCGTAGCCCTGCCTCTCAGAGAAATAGGATCGCTCGATGATACCGGGCTCTCCCGTCTCATGTATTGGCCTTTTTCCACTAGTGATTTATACAATTGGAAGTCCCAAAATGCTCGGTTCTCCGATAATCCCAAAGATCTAACCTCGTTGTTAGACAGTGTCACGTTTACTCACCAGCCAACCTAAGATGACTGTCAACAGCTCCTCCGAATCCTGTTCACAACGGAGGAGCGGGAAAGAATCCAAATTGAGGCCAGAAAGCTGGTTCCAGGAGATGACGGCCAGCCAACTGCAAATCCTGACCTCATTAACGCGGCGTTTCCTTTGACCCGGCCCAGATAGGACTACAACATGGCAGAAGGTAAAGGACGACTGCTCATTTATCGCCAGACTCTAATGGCAGGTCTCCGGGCTGCAGCTCGCAAGCCCACCAATTTGGCTAAAGTATATTCTGTGTTACAAGGTAAGACAGAAAGCCCCACTGTGTATTTAGAGAGATTAATGGAAGCCTTCAGACAGTATACCCCTATGGACCCAGAAGCACCGGAAAATCAGGCTGCGGTAGTAATGTCCTTTGTAAACCAGGCAGCATCAGATATTAGAAGAAAACTCCAGAAATTAGAAGGTTTAGAGGGAAAGCAGATTCAGGACCTCCTTCAGATGGCCCAGCGAGTTTATAATAATAAGGATACTCCAGAAGAAAAACAGTTCAAGGCAACCAAAGAAATGACCAAAGTTTTAGTAGCAGCTTTCCCCCAGGCAGGGAATGGCCAAAGCAGAAAGCAGACAAAGCAAGGCTCTAGACAGGATTAGAAAAGGATCAGTGTGCTTATTGCAAGGAACGTAGTCACTGGATTAAAGACTGCCCAAAGAAACGGAGACCAGCTAACCCTACCTCCGTACTCGTTACCCAGGACTCTGACTAGGGGGGACAGGGTTCAGACCCCCTCCCCGAACCCAGGGTAACTTTGCAATTGGAGAGGTCCCCAGTTCGCTTCTTGGTCGATACTAGGGCGGAACGCTCAGTCCTAACCAAACCAATTAGAAAAATGTCTAACAAAACATCCTAGGTGCACGGGGCCACAGGCATCAAAAAATACCCCTGGACAACCCAGAGGACTGTAGACTTAAGAACAGGAAAAGTCTCCCATTCCTTCCTAGTCATCCCAGAGAGCCCCTGCCCTCTACTAAGGAAAGACTTGCTGACAAAAATAGAGGCCCAAATCCACTTTGAGCCAGAAAGGCCCAAGATAACTGATTCCCAAAACAGGCCAATATCTATCCTGACTGTCACCTTAGAAGATGAGTACAGACTCCATCAAGAGCAAAAGCCCCCCGATCAGGAAATTGACTCTTAGCTCCAGCGTTTCCCTGAAGCGTAGGCAGAAACTGAGGACTTAAGGCTAGCTAAACATCGACCTGCCATATTTGTAGAAGTTAAGCCAAGGACGGACCCGGTTCAGGTTCGGCAATATCCTATGCCCCTGGAGGCAAGAGAAGGAATTACGCCCCATATCCGCCGACTCCTAGACCAGGGAGTCCTACAGGCTTGCTACTCATCCTAGAATACTCCACTGTTACCTGTTCGTAAACCCAACAGTATGGACTACAGGCCAGTACAGGATTTAAGAGAAGTTAATAAAAGGGTCATGGACATACATCCCACTGTGCCCAATCCATACACCCTTCTGAGTGCTTTACATCCCGAAAAACAGTAGTATACCGTTCTTGATCTAAAAGATGCTTTCTTCAGCCTTCCTCTAGCTCCCAAAAGTCAAAGACTCTTTGCATTTCAATAGACGGATCCTGAGAAAGGCATCAACGGTCAGCTAACATAGACCAGGCTGCCACAAAGGTTCAAGAACTCGCCAACCCTGTTCGATGAAGCCCTTCATGAAGATCTAGGTGAGTACCGGCGGCAACACCCTGAAATAACTCTTTTGCAATATGTTGATGATCTCTTAATAGCAGCCAGATCCCCGGAAACTTGTGTTCAAAGGACTGAGGACCTCTTGAAGACTCTGAAGGAGCTAGGCTACCGAGCCTCAGCAACAAAGGCTCAGATCTGCAAGTCAGAGGTAACTTATCTAAGGTACCTATTAAAAAGAGGGCAACGCTGGCTAACCAAAGCCCGAAAAGAAACAGTCCTATGCATCCCTAGACACCAGTCGACACGGCAAGTGAGAGAATTCCTAGGGTCGGCAAGGTTCTGTAAGTTATGGATACCCGGATTTGCTGAGTTAGCCAAGCCCCTATACCAGGCAACAAAGGAACGGCAGGCCTTCAATTGGACGGAAGAGGCTGAGCTGGCCTTTCAACAAATCAAAACTGCCTTGTTATCAGCCCCCGCGCTGGGGCTCCCTGATGTCTCCAAGCCCTTCCACTTATACGTGGATGAAAGTAAAGGTGTTGCAAAAGCCGTGTTAACACAGTACCTAGGCCCCTGGCAGAGGCCACTTGCCTATTTGTCAAAAAAATTAGATTCAGTGGCTGCTGGCTGGCCACCCTGCCTGCGGATAATCGCGGCGACCGCCCTAATGGTCCGAGACGCTGATAAACTTATCATAAGGCAAGAGTTGCGTGTTATAACCCCGCATGCCATTGAAGGCGTCCTCCGGCAGCCGCCGGACCAATAGATGAGTAACGCCCGGCTCACCCACTATCAAGGACTGCTGTTAAACCCCCTCAGAATAACTTTTCTGCCCCCAACTTCTCTAAACCCTGCTTCACTGCTGCCAAATCCAGACTTGGACGCCCCGTCCCATGAGTGCACTGAGATACTGGCCCAGGTGCATGAGGTGCAGGAGGACCTGCAAGATCATCCGCTCCCTGACACAGAACTCATCTGGTTCACTGATGGCAGCAGCTACGTCCACCAAGGCCAGCGGTATGCAGGAGCGGCTGTAACGTCAGAGACTGAGGTAATATGGGCGGAACCCTTGCCTCCAGGGACATCGGCCCAAAGAGCCGAACTGATAGCCCTCACACAGGCCCTCACCCTAGGGGCAGAGAAAAAACTAACAGTATACACGGATAGCCGCTATGCTTTCGCTACTGTGCACATACATGGGGCCATCTACAGAGAAAGGGGACTATTAACAGCTGAAGGCAAAGAAATAAAAAACAAGCAAGAGATCCTAGCTCTATTAACTGCTTTGTGGAAACCAAAGAAATTGGCTATTGTACATTGCCCTGGGCATCAGAAACCAACTACGCCAATTGCTCGAGGCAACTTCTTAGCCGACCAAACTGCAAGGAGCATAGCAAAAGCTCCCAGTCAGCTCCTCACGCTCCAGCTCCCTGATCCTGGCCCGCGAAATTTGCCATGTTTTCCCGACTATACCAAACAGGATCGCGAATGGATGGACACACTTCCCCTAAAACAGGTTCAAAATGGGTGGTGGACTGATGTAAATGACCAAACCATCCTACCAGAAAAATTAGGACGGCAGGTGTTGGAACACATCCACCGGACAACTCACCTGGGTGCCCGGCGAATGATAGACTTAATCAGGCACGCCAAGTTCAGAATCAGGCACATAGCTGAACTGGCCAGCGATGTCACAACAAATTGCAAAGCCTGCCAACTGAACAACGCGTGCCCCCAAACCCAGACCGCCGCAGGAATTAGGTGTAGAGGAACTAGGCCTGGTATCTATTGGGAAATAGACTTTACTGAGATAAAGCCTGGAAAATATGGGTATCAGTACTTACTTGTCTTTGTAGATACTTTTTCAGGATGGACAGAAGCGTTCCCAACTAAAAGAGAAACTGCTCAGGTTGTAGCAAAGAAAATTTTGGAAGAAATCCTCCCCAGGTATGTCTTTCCCGTCCAAATAGGGTCAGACAATGGACCAGCCTTCGTTGCTAAGGTAAGTCAGGATTTGGCTTCCATTCTTGGGGCAAATTGGAAATTACATTGTGCTTATAGGCCCCAAAGCTCAGGACAGGTAGAAAGGATGAATCGGACTCTGAAGGAGACCTTAACTAAATTAACCATGGAGACTGGCGCTAATTAGGTAGTACTTCTCCCCTACGCTCCGTTCCAGGCCCGAAATACCCCTTACAGACTAGGCCTCACACCATATGAAATCATGTATGGCAGGCCCCCACCCCTGGTCCCCAGTCTAAAAGATGACTTACTCAAACCTGAAACTGAAAATGTCTCTGAGCTCTTGTTCTCCTTACAAGCCTTACAGAAAATTCACCAGGAAATTTGGCCCAGACTACGAGAACTGTACGAGGCAGGACCTCCGCCGACGCCTCATCCGTTCCAGCCGGGAGACTGGGTCCTAGTCAAGCGCCACC
>NW_020258998.1:0-5552 GCF_003255815.1 Theropithecus gelada | reverse complement strand
TCTATGCCCACTTTTCTTAGACTATATAACACTGCTCGGAGCTCAGTGGGGGAGCTCTCCTGCCCGTCTCGTTTCGCGAGCGAAGGAGAGTTCCAGGTTCGAACCTGTAATAAAGATCCTTGCTGCTTAGCTTTGACTCTGGACTCTGGTGGTCTTCTTCGGGGAATAAACAGTCTAGGCATAACAAATGGGGGCTCGTCCGGGATTTCCCCCAAGCCCACCAGACCCCCAAGTCAATGGATCTTAATCTGTAGGTAAGCCAGCTTTGTCACTGTCTCTGTCTTTGTCTCTGTCTGTCTCCCTGAAATTTCGCGAAATCCGTAATCTGTAATCTGTATTGGTCTGTTCTGTAACTGGCACGGTCTTGGCGGACGTGCTAAAAGACAGCCACTCGGGACTGGTGGGAGACGTCCCCCAGTGCCCATCTGGGGGCCTCCATCCTTGGTTGCCCCATCTGACTCAGGTCGGAAGTCCGACACGCGCTCGCGAAGGATCATCGTTTATCACTGTCTGTCCGTCATTGTTAAGTGTTAAGTGTAAGTCCAAAACGAAACATAAAACCTTTTCTTCCCCTTCCAGGACCAGACCTGTCGGATACTCCCCTCTGCTTCACACTCATTTTCGTTCCTCCTTCTCTTTGTAGGAGCAGTCCAAAGATAGGCAACAACCAGAGCACGCCGCTTTCACTCCTTGTTACCAATTTTAAGGATGTGAAAGCTCGGGGGCGTAACTTAAGCGTAGAACTAAAGAAAAGAAAGCTAGTTACTTTCTGCCGTTTGGAGTGGCCCTCTTTCGGCGTAAGGTGGCCCTCCGAAGGAACTTTCTGTCTCTCTATTATTACTAAGGTAAAAACTAAGATTTTCCTGCCAGGGCAGTCAGGACATCCTGATCAAATTCCTTATATTCTAGTGTGGCAGGATCTTGTGGAAAACCCTCCGCCCTGGGTAACTCCATTCATCCCTGAGCCCTGCAAGGTCCTAGTAACGCGACCAACAAGAAAAAGGACTCCCTCTGCTCCCTCGGCCCCTGTGCTGCCAGACAGCCAGGACCCCCTAACGTTAGAACCCACACTTCCCCCACCATATCCGCACCTTATCCCGCAGGACCCAGTCCCCCAGGGTGGTGCTTCCATAGAGGGAAACCAAGAAGCGGAAGCAGCCGAGAGCGAAAGTAACCCGGGGGGGCCGGCCGGCCGAACGCGAGGCCGCGTACTGCGGGACCAAGCTTCCCAACTCCCTGACTCCACCGTAGCCCTGCCTCTCAGAGAAATAGGATCGCTCGATGATACCGGGCTCTCCCGTCTCATGTATTGGCCTTTTTCCACTAGTGATTTATACAATTGGAAGTCCCAAAATGCTCGGTTCTCCGATAATCCCAAAGATCTAACCTCGTTGTTAGACAGTGTCACGTTTACTCACCAGCCAACCTAAGATGACTGTCAACAGCTCCTCCGAATCCTGTTCACAACGGAGGAGCGGGAAAGAATCCAAATTGAGGCCAGAAAGCTGGTTCCAGGAGATGACGGCCAGCCAACTGCAAATCCTGACCTCATTAACGCGGCGTTTCCTTTGACCCGGCCCAGATAGGACTACAACATGGCAGAAGGTAAAGGACGACTGCTCATTTATCGCCAGACTCTAATGGCAGGTCTCCGGGCTGCAGCTCGCAAGCCCACCAATTTGGCTAAAGTATATTCTGTGTTACAAGGTAAGACAGAAAGCCCCACTGTGTATTTAGAGAGATTAATGGAAGCCTTCAGACAGTATACCCCTATGGACCCAGAAGCACCGGAAAATCAGGCTGCGGTAGTAATGTCCTTTGTAAACCAGGCAGCATCAGATATTAGAAGAAAACTCCAGAAATTAGAAGGTTTAGAGGGAAAGCAGATTCAGGACCTCCTTCAGATGGCCCAGCGAGTTTATAATAATAAGGATACTCCAGAAGAAAAACAGTTCAAGGCAACCAAAGAAATGACCAAAGTTTTAGTAGCAGCTTTCCCCCAGGCAGGGAATGGCCAAAGCAGAAAGCAGACAAAGCAAGGCTCTAGACAGGATTAGAAAAGGATCAGTGTGCTTATTGCAAGGAACGTAGTCACTGGATTAAAGACTGCCCAAAGAAACGGAGACCAGCTAACCCTACCTCCGTACTCGTTACCCAGGACTCTGACTAGGGGGGACAGGGTTCAGACCCCCTCCCCGAACCCAGGGTAACTTTGCAATTGGAGAGGTCCCCAGTTCGCTTCTTGGTCGATACTAGGGCGGAACGCTCAGTCCTAACCAAACCAATTAGAAAAATGTCTAACAAAACATCCTAGGTGCACGGGGCCACAGGCATCAAAAAATACCCCTGGACAACCCAGAGGACTGTAGACTTAAGAACAGGAAAAGTCTCCCATTCCTTCCTAGTCATCCCAGAGAGCCCCTGCCCTCTACTAAGGAAAGACTTGCTGACAAAAATAGAGGCCCAAATCCACTTTGAGCCAGAAAGGCCCAAGATAACTGATTCCCAAAACAGGCCAATATCTATCCTGACTGTCACCTTAGAAGATGAGTACAGACTCCATCAAGAGCAAAAGCCCCCCGATCAGGAAATTGACTCTTAGCTCCAGCGTTTCCCTGAAGCGTAGGCAGAAACTGAGGACTTAAGGCTAGCTAAACATCGACCTGCCATATTTGTAGAAGTTAAGCCAAGGACGGACCCGGTTCAGGTTCGGCAATATCCTATGCCCCTGGAGGCAAGAGAAGGAATTACGCCCCATATCCGCCGACTCCTAGACCAGGGAGTCCTACAGGCTTGCTACTCATCCTAGAATACTCCACTGTTACCTGTTCGTAAACCCAACAGTATGGACTACAGGCCAGTACAGGATTTAAGAGAAGTTAATAAAAGGGTCATGGACATACATCCCACTGTGCCCAATCCATACACCCTTCTGAGTGCTTTACATCCCGAAAAACAGTAGTATACCGTTCTTGATCTAAAAGATGCTTTCTTCAGCCTTCCTCTAGCTCCCAAAAGTCAAAGACTCTTTGCATTTCAATAGACGGATCCTGAGAAAGGCATCAACGGTCAGCTAACATAGACCAGGCTGCCACAAAGGTTCAAGAACTCGCCAACCCTGTTCGATGAAGCCCTTCATGAAGATCTAGGTGAGTACCGGCGGCAACACCCTGAAATAACTCTTTTGCAATATGTTGATGATCTCTTAATAGCAGCCAGATCCCCGGAAACTTGTGTTCAAAGGACTGAGGACCTCTTGAAGACTCTGAAGGAGCTAGGCTACCGAGCCTCAGCAACAAAGGCTCAGATCTGCAAGTCAGAGGTAACTTATCTAAGGTACCTATTAAAAAGAGGGCAACGCTGGCTAACCAAAGCCCGAAAAGAAACAGTCCTATGCATCCCTAGACACCAGTCGACACGGCAAGTGAGAGAATTCCTAGGGTCGGCAAGGTTCTGTAAGTTATGGATACCCGGATTTGCTGAGTTAGCCAAGCCCCTATACCAGGCAACAAAGGAACGGCAGGCCTTCAATTGGACGGAAGAGGCTGAGCTGGCCTTTCAACAAATCAAAACTGCCTTGTTATCAGCCCCCGCGCTAAGGCTCCCTGATGTCTCCAAGCCCTTCCACTTATACATGGATGAAAGTAAAGGTGTTGCAAAAGCCGTGTTAACACAGTACCTAGGCCCCTGGCAGAGGCCACTTGCCTATTTGTCAAAAAAATTAGATTCAGTGGCTGCTGGCTGGCCACCCTGCCTGCGGATAATCGCGGCGACCGCCCTAATGGTCCGAGACGCTGATAAACTTATCATAAGGCAAGAGTTGCGTGTTATAACCCCGCATGCCATTGAAGGCGTCCTCCGGCAGCCGCCGGACCAATAGATGAGTAACGCCCGGCTCACCCACTATCAAGGACTGCTGTTAAACCCCCTCAGAATAACTTTTCTGCCCCCAACTTCTCTAAACCCTGCTTCACTGCTGCCAAATCCAGACTTGGACGCCCCGTCCCATGAGTGCACTGAGATACTGGCCCAGGTGCATGAGGTGCAGGAGGACCTGCAAGATCATCCGCTCCCTGACACAGAACTCATCTGGTTCACTGATGGCAGCAGCTACGTCCACCAAGGCCAGCGGTATGCAGGAGCGGCTGTAACGTCAGAGACTGAGGTAATATGGGCGGAACCCTTGCCTCCAGGGACATCGGCCCAAAGAGCCGAACTGATAGCCCTCACACAGGCCCTCACCCTAAGGGCAGAGAAAAAACTAACAGTATACACAGATAGCCGCTATGCTTTCGCTACTGCGCACATACATGAGGCCATCTACAGAGAAAAAGGACTATTAACAGCTGAAGGCAAAGAAATAAAAAACAAGCAAGAGATCCTAGCTCTATTAACTGCTTTGTGGAAACCAAAGAAATTGGCTATCGTACATTGCCCTAGGCATCAGAAACCAACTACGCCAATTGCTCAAGGCAACTTCTTAGCCGACCAAACTGCAAGGAGCATAGCAAAAGCTCCCAGTCAGCTCCTCGCGCTCCAGCTCCCTGATCCTGGCCCGCGAAATTTGCCATGTTTTCCCGACTATACCAAACAGGATCGCGAATGGATGGACACGCTTCCCCTAAAACAGGTTCAAAATAAGTAGTGGACTGATGTAAATGACCAAACCATCCTACCAGAAAAATTAGGACGGCAGGTGTTAGAACACATCCACCGGACAACTCGCCTAGGTGCCCGGCGAATAATAGACTTAATCAGGCACGCCAAGTTCAGAATCAGGCACATAGCTGAACTGGCCAGCGATGTCACAACAAATTGCAAAGCCTGCCAACTGAACAACACTTGCCCCCAAACCCAGACCGCCGCAGGAATTAGGTGTAGAAGAACTAGGCCTGGTAACTATTAAGAAATAGACTTTACTGAGATAAAGCCTGGAAAATGTAAGTATCAGTACTTACTTGTCTTTGTAGATACTTTTTCAGGATGGACAGAAGCGTTCCCAACTAAGAGAGAAACTGCTCAGGTTGTAGCAAAGAAAATTTTGGAAGAAATCCTCCCCAGGTATGGCTTTCCCGTCCAAATAAGGTCAGACAATGGACCAGCCCTCGTTGCTAAGGTAAGTCAGGATTTGGCTTCCATTCTTAAGGCAAATTAGAAATTACATTGTGCTTATAGGCCCCAAAGCTCAGGACAGGTAGAAAGGATGAATCGGACTCTGAAGGAGACCTTAACTAAATTAACCATGGAGACTGGCGCTAATTAGGTAGTACTTCTCCCCTACGCTCTGTTCCAGGCCCGAAATACCCCTTACAGACTAGGCCTCACACCATATGAAATCATGTATGGCAGGCCCCCACCCCTGGTCCCCAGTCTAAAAGATGACTTACTCAAACCTGAAACTGAAAATGTCTCTGAGCTCTTGTTCTCCTTACAAGCCTTACAGAAAATTCACCAGGAAATTTGGCCCAGACTACGAGAACTGTACGAGGCAGGACCTCCGCCGACGCCTCATCCGTTCCAGCCGGGAGACTGGGTCCTAGTCAAGCGCCACC
>NW_020258997.1:0-5554 GCF_003255815.1 Theropithecus gelada | reverse complement strand
GTCACACAAGGCAAGTGTGAAACCGGGACTCTACCCTAATCTGAAGACGCTGGTGCTTACTCCTTAAGCATTTTGTTGTAATTCTGGCGTGTGTCAGCCAAGTCATATGACGGCACCGCATGCGTGATGCCAGCTCAGTTACCTTGGAACAGGGAGCCTGAGGCTGCCAGGGAGCATCCCTCCTGCCTCCAGCCTTTGGCAGTTTCTCTCTCTCCTTCCTTCTGTCCCTCCCTATCCCCCACTCCTCCTTACCACTCCTGCTCCCCTCCCTACCCCCCTCACTTACTCTACAACAGACACCCAGACTTTGACAAATCCCAGCTGGGCCTATTTATCACTCGGCTGGGAAACCAGAGGAAAAGGGGCCCAGTTACTACAAAAACAGAGAATTGAAATAGAATGTGAGCTACTTTGGCATATTTTTTATTTTAATCTGAATATAAAAGGCAAGTATCAACACAAAATGGGTGCTAACTGTGCCACACAGCTCCAAGTCTGCCTTGTTGGGGCTCCGTGGGTTCCCACGCCCTGGCGTTCGCTATGAGCGTCTGGACACGCTGTGGCTGTGAAAGGAGCGTTCAGTTATGGTCCTTTGAATGTTGCAGAGTCACGTTTAATAAAAATCTTCACGTTTACCCACAGCCAAGTCTTGATTTAATAACAGGTACTGCAGGTCTCTGGGTGGGCCTGAGCCTCTGTTTTAGAAGCAGCCGCACCATCCCCGTGGGGCAGGTCCGTGTGGGCTGGCAGGCGGCTTGGTCCTTGGAGCACAGGGCGGACCTGACCCAGTCCTGGCAGTGGGGGGCCTTGCAGTTCTAGAATGTAGTGATGCAACCTGTGGCATAAATAGCCTCATGTGCCCCCATGAGAAGCTGGCGCTTCCCCTCAGTGCTGTGGTGTGCTGTGTTTGTGATCCTGCAGGTGTAAAAGGGTGAGGGAGATGTCTAAAAACTAGCCTCCCAAAGACAGCCCCTTCATGTCTGGTGCTTTCATGTGTGTATGTACACCTGTTTGACGAGTGTACACCTTCACGCGTGCACCTGTTTCACGCATGTACACCTGTTTGTGCATGCGCCTGTTTTGCACTTGTGCCTGTTTCGCGTGTGTATGTGCCTGGGCATTCACCTTGTATTGCGTCATACGTTGTATTTTACAGATTGGTTTTTTTCAGTTTGTATAGTGAGCTTGTAACGACTTTGTGAAGAAAAGAGGGGATCCTGGCAGCCTTTGGCTCTGAGAAACGTGATGTCACGGGAACAAATGAGACAGCCCGGGTGAGGCCGGCAGAGGCCATGGTGGCCTGGGAGTCCGTGCACATCCACTGTCTGTCGCTGTGTGACAAGTGACCCCAAAACCTAGGGGCTTAAGGCAACGTACACGTACGACTGTACAGCTTCTTCAGGTTGCAAATTCAGGGCAGCTTTGCTGAGCGGCTCTGGCCCAGTCCCCCGGGTCACCGTGAAGATGCTGTTCAGGGCTGCAGCCATCTGTAGGCTCAGCTGGGCTGGAGGTTCTGCTCCAGGATGCTGTGCTGACGTGTCTGCGGGAAGAGGCCTTGTCCTCCACACCTGGCCCCTCCCTGGGGCTGCCAAGTGCATTCCCGCCCAGGGCCGCTCCTTTCCCCAGAGACGTAGCAGTGCTGGTCTTATGCCCAGCGTTAGGGTGGCCGGCTCAGGAGCAAAGACTTGTTTCCCCTACTCAGCGGCTACTCCTGCAGGGCTGGGCGACAGTGGAGGTCGCGCAGGAAGGTGTTCGCTGAAGACCGTGCTCTGTGACTTGACGGGTGTTCCTCCCAGGAGGGTGAAATGGAGACTGGACGCTGGGAGCGGCATCCTGCGTGACCCCACGTGTAGTGGGCTCACAGCAGAGCTAAGTTCTTCCTTTACAGATACTTTTCAGAGTTTGCCCGCCTTTAGATTCTCTGATTAACGTGTCTGAGGAGGGTTCCAGGAGTCTGCCACCTGCCAGGCCAAGGAGGTTCCCTACATGTGCCTGGTCCCCTGACACCCTGAGAAACGTGACTCGAGAGGATCACCCGAGTTTCCTAAATGAGTCACCTGCCTTCTCTTCTCTTTGCTTTCATGCCTCCCCCAGGGTGGGTGGGTCCTGTCAGCCGCAGCGATACCTGCATGCTGGGGTTCCAAGGAGATTGAGGGTGTGTGTGGTCCCCCAGGGAGATTCGGTGACTGAGGATGCTGTCATAGCAGCCAACATGTCCTTATTTTCTTTCACTTTTAATGAAGTTCAGTTACTAGGTTTTCTGAGGCACAATGATGTCCTTGTGAAAAATTGGTGACCAGGGAAGCAAGCAAGTGTGGGAATATGATCCTGCCCTTAAATCTAAAAAATGATGAAACAGCAAAGAGCCCTGAAGAGCCCATGAACCTCTTCATGGGGCAGTGAGGAGACACCTCAGTAATGGCTTAAAAAAAATGAGATCATATTGAAGAAAAGGTAAACTAAATTTTGGGTCTCCTATGGGTAAAGAGATTGTGGTTTACATTTTGGAGGCATGCATTTATATACTTATTTATTTTTCCTTGTTGGATTTAGAATTAGTTGAAATAATTGTGTTTTTTTAATTTAAAAAATTGGGGTATACGAAGTCTAATCTCTTTGTGATATTTCTGTACTGTGAGACTCCACATACAAAAGTGAAGCCCAGACTGTCTGTCTCTAATGAACCAGGGAGAAGTGGTCATCTCCTGCAGGCCGGTCTGGTCTCCAGGCATCTGGCCATCCTGCCAGTCTTGGGCACACCTGCATCACTGGTGCTTCCTGCCAGACTGTGACTCTGCCTAGGTTTCAGGAGCACCCGGAACAGTTTTCCTAGGGGCTCCTGCTTTGTCCTGGCTCCTGGAAGCACAGGCTTTTGATGAAGGACTCTCCCCACTGCCAGGTAAATTGGTGATTGCCCCACAGTCTGTATTTCTCGCATGGGGCGCAGAGAGTCTGGGCGTGGTGTCCTGGCCCTGGAGCCAGCTCTAGGACTGCATGGCGGGCTTG
The DNA here is from genome assembly GCF_003255815.1 of Theropithecus gelada. Taxonomy (NCBI): domain Eukaryota; kingdom Metazoa; phylum Chordata; class Mammalia; order Primates; family Cercopithecidae; genus Theropithecus; species Theropithecus gelada. The sequence goes on along the minus strand of NW_020258997.1, from coordinate 2,548 downwards.
CCTCCGCCCCTCATCTGGGAACAGGGCGGTGGGGAGGAGAAGGGAAGCAGGGTCTTGCCCCTTCTGCGTCTCGAACACGGGAACACATCGTTCCATTGCCTCGCACCATTCACAGCCCAAGCTTGTGTGAAGTATTATTTTATAATCTCCCCTGACAATGATGTATTTTATATAAGCAGCACATAAAGTTGTAATTTAATACCCTATCGAGCAAGATTAAACAATAAGGAGCAGATATCGCTGTAGACAAGTTACTTTATCCGGAAAACATTGATCTACTGCAGGTGGATGTGAACCATGGCTTCCTCCTCGGTGGCTCCTGATGAGCCTGTGAGATTCTGTCCTGTTCGCCACTGTTAGTTATAAGCTACACCTTTCCTTCTATGAATTAGTTACAAGCTCTACCTTTCCTTCTATGATGTTAGTTACAAGCTCTGCCTTTCCTNTTAGTTACAAGCTCTACCTTTCCTTCTATGATGTTAGTTACAAGCTCTGCCTTTCCTTCTATGATGTTTATTTCTTGCCTGTTCACCACTGTTACGGTTACAAGCTATACCTTTCCTTCTGCGATGTGTATTTCTTGCCTCTTCACCACTGTTAGTTACAAGATATACCTTTTCTTCTGTGATGTATATTTCTTGAAGGCATGGACTAAATCCTAATTCCACAGTATTTGATGCACACATGCAAGAGATACTTGTTTGAATGAATGGATTAATGGAAAATAGAAGTGGTGACTTCACTTTTAATTCATTATGTCAAACTTTGTTTACATGGAAAATTTTATGGTCCTTTGGATAAACAGGGCCTCTGTGCAGGGTTGTTAGAGATTGTGAGAGTGCCTCAAATGGCTCTGTGGCTCTAGGCTCACAAAGGTCTTCACGGACTTGGTGGCGGCACCTGTGTTGAAAACTGAGTTCTGCAAATCCATTCGAGTGACCTGCCAGCACACACAATCCTACTTCCCAGTTGATTTCTGCACAGAGGCTTCTCCTGAATGCCCCAGGTGAATGTGGGTTTAGCCAGCACTGCTGGGCTTCCACAGCAAGCCAGGGTGCTGTAGGGATGAGAGAGAAGAGGGGGCAGGACCAGGATCTTCCTGGGACCCAGTCACCGTGTGGCGACGCTGCCTGGCCTGGCTCTTCTGGGGGAGGTCAGGGAAATGATGGCATGGAGGGACTGTTGGCACGAGCTGCTTGCTCAAACGTAGATCCCAGTTCTGTGTGAGAGGTAAAATAGAAATTTATGCGGATATCATCAGTAACATAGCAAATATGGGCTTCTTCACTAGGGTGGCTGATCCTCTTGCTCATCTGCTGAGCAAAGGCCAGGCCCGGCCTTCTGGGCCTCCACAGTGAGCTTTTCCCAAGCTCTGTCCCCTCCGTGGAGATGGCCGGAACAAGGGCAGACATGGGGTGTTTGCCACTTTTTTTTTTTTCTTTTTCGAGATGGAGTCTTGCTCTGTTGCCCAGGCTGGAGTACAGTGGTGTGATCTCGGCTCGGTGCAAGCTCTGTCTCCCAGGTCATGCCATTCTCCTGCCTCACCCTCTCGAGTAGCTGGGACCACAGGTGTCTGCCACCACACCAGGCTAGGTTTTTGCGTTTTTAGTAGAGACGAGGCTTCACTGTTTTAGCCAGGATGGTCTCAATCTCCTGACCTCGTGATCCACCCGCCTCGGCCTCCCAAAGTGCTGGGATTACAGGCGTGAGCCACCGCACCCCGCCAGGTATTTGTCAGTTTTTGAAAGCTATATTTAAAGAATGAAATAGACAAAACAGAATTACTTCCTTTTGAATATGTAATACTTAGTCTACCAGAACACTTAAATATAGTTAATGTATTCAAATAATAAGAAAGAACATTCCCTCTGTTTCCAAAGTAAAAGTATAAACAATCTTTTACTTGGCAGAGATTTCACTATGTTTCTTAAAAGCCAGCAAGCACTTTTCCTGAAATAGACCCGTCTCTTCCTCTGCATAGACCCTATGAATATTTTAGCTACATTTCTGCTGTATCTTGATGTGATAGATTACAGAAAATTCCTTGCTACTGGAACTTCACGATGCTTTCCTTTGAAACATCAAATAGAAAGTATGGATAGTAAATCTCACATTAGTTGCCATTCTCGGTCTTGGTAGAGCTGCCACCAACAGCCTCTGTCAAATACAGCAGAGTGTGTCTCCCCAGCAACTAGGCTTAGATTGCAGACCGAGCCAGGATCACCCAGGATTCAGTGCAACGTCTTCCAAAGCAGTAGCCACTGCTCTTGGAGGAGACTTGAGAAGCCCTCCCTTTGATGCCTGTGCATGGCTGTTCTCAGATCACAGCAGCTGCAGCAGCATCTCAGAGGATGCCGGCAGGGGTGTCCTGGGTACTGACACCATGGCAGGGGCCTGCAGTGTCTGAATGAAATGGGCCGTGACAGTGAGCAGCCTAGAGGAGTCCACAGCCACGTTTCAAAGGTGCAGTGGCCCGAGGTGAACCCCAGAGCACTGAGGAGCCTGGAGTTGACCTGTCACAACTCCATTGAGAGAGCTGACTGAATTC
>NW_020258996.1:0-5557 GCF_003255815.1 Theropithecus gelada | reverse complement strand
TGTTCTCAGATTCCACAGAAAAAAGGCTAGCAAAGAGATCCACGAAATACAGATGTAACTCGGTGAGTAGAAGTCACACATCACAGAGCAGTTTCTCAGAAAGCTTCCTTCCAGATTTCATCTGAGGATATTCCTTTTTCACCATAGCCCTCTATGGGCTTCCAAATATCACTTTGCCAATTCCACAAGAACTGTCTTAGCGAAAGGCTTCTTGTGGGGAAAGCTGTAACTCTGTGAGATGATTTCACAGAACACAAAGAAGTTTCTCAGAAAGCTTCTTTCTCTTTGTTATCGGAGGATATTTCCTTTGGCCCTATAGTCTTCAAAGAAAGGGATGTGAAATATCTGTTCTCAGATTCCACAGAAATAAGACTAGCAAAGAGATCCACGAAATACAGATGTAACTCTGTCACATGAATTAACAGAACACTAAGCAGTTTCTCAGAAATCTTCTTTCCAGATTTCATCTGAGGATATTTCCTTTTTCACTATAGCCCTCTAAGGGCTTCCAAATATCACTTTGACAATTCCACAAGCACTGTCTTAGCGAAAGGCTTCTTGAGGGGAAAGCTGTAACTCTGTGAGATGATTTCACAGAACACAAAGAAGTTTCTCAGAAAGCTTCTTTCTCTTTGTTATCGGAGGATATTTCCTTTGGCCCTATAGTCTTCAAAGGGATCCGAAATATCTGTACTCAGATTCCACAGAAAAAAGGCTAGCAAAGAGATCCAGGAAATACAGATGTAACTCTGTGAGAGGAATTAACAGAACACTAAGCAGTTTCTCAGAAAGCTTCTTTCCAGATTTCATCTGAGGGTATTTCCTTTTTCACCGTAGCCCTCTATGGGCTCCCAAATATCACTTTGACAATTCCACAAGACCTGTCTTAACGAAAGGCTTCTTGAGGGGAAAGCTGTAACCCTGTGAGATGATTTCACAGAACACAAAGAAGTTTCTCAGAAAGCTTCTTTCTCTTTGTTATCGGAGGATATTTCCTTTGGCCCTATAGTCTTCAAAGAAAGGGATCCGAAATATCTGTTCTCAGATTCCACAGAAATAAGGCTAGCAAAGAGATCCACGAAATACAGATGTAACTCTGTGAGATGAATTAAGAGAACACTAAGCAGTTTCTTCGAAAGCTTCTTTCCAGATTTCATCTAAGGATATTTCCTTTTTCACCATAGCCCTCTATGAGTTTTCAAACATCAGTTTGCCAATTCCACAAGAACTGTCTTATCCAAAGGCTTCTTGAGGGGAAAAGTGTAACTCTGTGACATGATTTCACAGAACACAAAGCAGTTTCTCAGAAAGCTTCTTTCTCTTTGTTATCGGAGGATATTTCCTTTGGCCCTATAGTCTTCAAAGAAAGGGATCCGAAATATCTGTTCTCATATTCCACAGAAGTAAGACTAGCAAAGAGATCCCCGAAATACAGATGTAACTCTGTGAGTAGAAGTCACACATCACAGAGCAGTTTCTCAGAAATCTTCTTTCCAGAATTCATCTGAGGATATTTCCTTTTTCACCATAGCCCTCTATGGGCTTCCAAATATCACTTTACCAATTCCGCAAGAACTGTCTTAGCGAAAGGCTTCTTGAGGGGAAAGCTGTAACTCTGTGAGATGATTTCACAGAACACAAAGAAGTTTCTCAGAAAGCTTCTTTCTCTTTGTTATCGGAGGATATTCCCTTTGGCCCTATAGTCTTCAAAGGGATCCGAAATATCTGTTCTCAGATTCCACAGAAATAAGGCTAGCAAAGAGATCCACGAAATACAGATGTAACTCTGTGAGTAGAAGTCACACATCACAGAGCAGTTTCTCAGAAAGATTCTTTCTAGATTTCATCTGTGGATATTACCTTTTTCACCATAGCCCTCAATGGGCTTCCAAATATCACTTTGCCAATTCCACAATAACTGTCTTAGCGAAAGTCTTCTTGAGGGGAAAGCTGTAACTCTGTGACATGATTTCAAAGAACAGAAAGTAGTTTCAGAAAGCTTCTTTCTCATTGTTATCGGATGATATTCCCTTTGGCCCTATAGTCTTCAAAGGGATCCGAAATATCTGTTCTCAGATTCCACAGAAATAAGGCTAGCAAAGAGATCCACGGAATACAGATGTAACTCTGTGAGATGAATTAACAGAACACTAAGCAGTTTCTCAGAATGCTTCTTTCCAGATTTCATCTGAGGATATTTCCTTTTTCACCATAGCCCTCTATGGGCTTCCTAATATCACTTTGCCAATTCCACAAGAAATGACTTAGCGAAAGGCTTCTTGAGGGGAAAGCTGTAACTCTGTGAGATGATTGCACAGAACACAAAGAAGTTTCTCAGAAAGCTTCTTTCTATTTGTTATCGGAGGATATTCCTTTGCCCCTATAGTCTTCAAAGAAAGGGATCCGAAGTAATTGTTCTCAGATTCCACAGAAATAAGGCTAGCAAAGTGATCCAAGAAATACAGATGTAATTCTGTCAGATGAATTAACAGAACTCTAAGCAGATTCTCAGAAAGCTTCTTTCCAGATTTCATCTGAGGATATTTCCTTTTTCACCATAGCCCTCTATGGGCTTCCAAATATCACTTTGCCAATTCCACAAGAACTGTCTTAGCGAAAGGATTCTTGAGGGGNTTCCTTTGGAACTATAGTCTTCAAAGGGATCCGAAATATCTGTTCTCAGATTCCACAGAAAGAAGGTTAGGAAAGAGATCCAGGAAATACAGATGTAACTGTGTGAGTAGAAGTCACACATCACAGAGCAGTTTCTCAGAAAGCTTCTTTCCAGATTTCATGTGAGGATACTTCCTTTTTCACCATAGCCCTCTAAGGGCTTCCAAATATCACTTTGCCAATTCCACAAGAACTGTCTTAGCGAAAGGCTTCTTGAGGGGAAAGCTGTAACTCTGTGACATGATTTCACAGAACAGAAAGAAGTTTCTCAGAATGCTTCTTTCTCTTTGTTATCGGAGGGTATTTCCTTTCGCCCTATAGTCTTCAAAGTGATCCGAAATAGCTGTTCTCAGATTCCACAGAAATAAACCTAGCAAAGAGATCCGCGAAATACAGATGTAACTCTGTGACCTGAATTAACAAGACACTAACCAGTTTCTCAGAAAGCTTCTTTCCAGATTTAATCTGAGGATATTTCCTTTTTCAACATAGCCCTCTATGGCCTTCCACATATCACTTTGTCATTTCCACAAGAACTGCCTTAGCGAAAGGATTCTTGAGGGGAAAGCTGTAACTCTGTGACATGATTTCACAGAACAGAAAGAAGTTTCTCAGAATGCTTCTTTCTCTTTGTTATCGGAGGATATTTCCTTTGGCCCTATACTCTTCAAAGAAAGGGATCCGAAATATCTGTTCTCAGATTCCACAGAAATAAGGCTAGCAAAGAGATCCACGAAATACAGATGTAACTCTGTGAGATGAATTAACAGAACACTAAGCAGTTTCTTCGAAAGCTTCTTTCCAGATTTCATCTAAGGATATTTCCTTTTTCACCATAGCCCTCTATGGGTTTTCAAACATCACTTTGCCAATTCCACAAGAACTGTCTTATCCAAAGGCTTCTTGAGGGGAAAGCTGTAACTCTGTGACATGATTTGACAGAACACAAAGCAGTTTCTCAGAAATCTTCTTTCTCTTTGTTATCGGAGGATATTTCCTTTGGCCCTATAGTCTTCAAAGGGATCCGAAATATCTGTTCTCAGATTCCACAGAAATAAGGCTAGCAAAGAGATCCACGAAATGCAGATGTAACTCTGTGAGTAGAAGTCACACATCACAGAGCAGTTTGTCAGAAATCTTCTTTCCAGATTTCATCTGAGGATATTTCCTTTTTCACCATAGCCCTCTATGGGCTTCCAAATATCACTTTACCAAATCCACAAGAACTCTCTTAGCGAAAGGCTTCTTGAGGGGAAAGCTGTAACTCTGTGAGATGATTTCACAGATCACAAAGAAGTTTCTCACAAAGCTTCTTTCTCTTTGTTATCAGAGGATATTTCCTTTGGAACTATAGTCTTCAAAGGGATCCGAAATATCTGTTCTCAGATTCCACAGAAAGAAGGTTAGGAAAGAGATCCAGGAAATACAGATGTAACTCTGTGAGTAGAAGTCACACATCACAGAGCAGTTTGTCAGAAATCTTCTTTCCAGATTTCATCTGAGGATATTTCCTTTTTCACCATAGCCCTCTAAGGGCTTCCAAATATCACTTTGCCAATTCCACAAGAACTGTCTTAGCGAAAGGCTTCTTGAGGGGAAAGCTGTAACTCTGTGACATGATTTCACAGAACAGAAAGAAGTTTCTCAGAATGCTTCTTTCTCTTTGTTATCGGAGTGTATTTCCTTTCGCCGTATAGTCTTCAAAGGGATCCGAAATATTTGTTCTCAGATTCCACAGAAATAAGCCTAGCAAAGGGATCCACGAAATACAGATGTAACTCTGTGAGAAGAAGTCACACATCACAGAGCAGTTTCTCAGAAAGCTTCCTTCCAGATTTCATCTGAGGATATTTCCTTTTTCACCATAGAACTCTACGGGCTTCCAAATATCACTTTGCCAATTCCACAAGAACTGTCTTAGCGAAAGGCTTCTTGAAGGGAAAGCTGTAACTCTGTGAGATGATTTCACAGAACACAAAGAAGTTTCTCAGAAAGCTTCTTTCTCTTTGTTATCGGAGGGTATTTCCTTTGGCCCTATAGTTTTCAAAGAAAGGGATCCGAAATATCTGTTCTCAGATTCCACAGATATAAGGCTAGCATAGAGATCCACGAAATACAGATGTAACACTGTGAGATGAATTAAGAGAACACTAAGCAGTTTCTCAGAAAGCTTCTTTCCAGATTTCATCTGAGGATATTTCCTTTTTCACCCTAGCCTTCTATGGGCTTCCAAATATCACTTTGCAATTCCACAAGAACTCTCTTAGCGAAAGGCTTCTTGAGGGGAAAGCTGTAACTCTGTGAGATGATTTCACAGAACACATACAAGATTCTCAGAAAGCTTGTTTCTCTTTGTTATCGGAGGATATTTCCTTTGGCCCTATAGTCTTCAAAGGGATCCGAAATATCTTTTCTCTCATTTCACAGAAATAAGTCTGGCAAAGAGATCCACGAAATACAGATGTAACTCTGTGATATGAATTAAAAGAACACTAAGCAGTCTCTCAGAAAGGTTCTTTCCATATTTAATCTGAGGATATTTCCTTTTTCACCATATCCATCTATGGGCTTCCAAATATCACTTTTGCAATTCCACAAGAACTGTCTTAGCGAAAGTCTTCTTGAGGGGACAGCTGTAACTCTGTGAGATGATTTCACAGAACACAAAGAAGTTTCTCAGAAAGCTTATTTCTCTTTGTTATCGGAGGATATTTCCTTTGGCCCTATAGTCTTCAAAGAATGGGATCCGAAATATCTGTTTTCAGATTCCACAGAAATAAGGCTACCAAGGGGATCCACGAAATACAGATGTAACTCTGTGAGATGAATTAACAGAACACTAAGCAGTTTCTCAGAAAGCTTCTTTCCTGATTTCATCTGAGGA